>NW_021319518.1:3623888-3655268 GCF_001605985.2 Dendrobium catenatum | reverse complement strand
TTGGGATTTTTACATACATAACACTTAAAAATTTCTTATTTACTCATTTAACATCTAAAGTTGTCTATTTACATGCCTACCACTTAAAACCTATTTTATTTTCTAAAATACCATTCCATTTCCTGTCCGTCAAAACTCCACCCTTTACCGACGACACGGCTTCTTCGCTCGGCAACTCCCCATTTCTTCATCCCGGGAAGAAATCTGTAAACTTTGCCGAACATGCCCTGTCCCTGAAGCTCTTTTTCTCTGAAACTCCTAGCGGCATACTTGATTTCCTTGTAGGAAAAACAATGCGGGCCCGTAATGAGCTCCCAATCCTCGATGACATCAGCAATTTTTATCATGCAATGAGCAAGATGTAGTTTTTCTTCAGGAAACAGGGGCTACAATGAGTAGGAAGCATAGTGGAAACAGGGGCTTCAATGAGCAAGGCATAGTTTTTCTTCTTGGGCTTTGGGAGTGATGGAAGAGAGGAGAGATCTAGTGATTTGGCCACCCCGTTAATCTTAAAGTTCTAGCCAAATAAATAATGGGAACTGACGAGCAGGGGCGGGAATGGATTTATTAGATGCTAGATTGTTGAGATCAATCCCGAAGTGGTTGTGTTGATGTCCACAAACTCAAAGTCTTGCACGGTATCAAATTCGACAGCAAATAGGTGGTTGGAGGCATTGCCGATGTTTTTGTCATTCAAGAGGCCGAGGTACTGGCTAGGGAGGGCATCAAGACGTTAACTGGAGTTGGCGATGGTGAAGGCGAGGCCATGGCCGCCGAGCTTGGGATATTCCGGAATGATGGTGAAGGCGAAGGCGAAGGTGATAGAAAAGGAGATGAGGGAGTCATCAGTGGAGTTCTTGAAACGGAAGGGGGCGCAGTAGAATGCGTGGCCCGAGTATCGTTAGTGAACCGGAGGTTGCCGTTATTATCGGGTGGGTTTTTGACGGAGAAGATGATGGAAGTGTGTTTTAGAAAGTAAAGTATGTTTTAAGTGGTAGATGTGTAAATATATAACTTTAGGTGTTAGATGAGTAAAGTATGTAAAAACCAAGGAAGTGTAAGAAATTGTTTGGTGAAGGAAATGTAAATTTATATTAAATTTATTCATTTAATATTTTGTTAAATATGTTTTAAGAGATAAAATACCAAGGAAGTGTAAGAAATTGTTTAACGATGGAAATGTAAATTTATATTAAATTTATTCATTTAATATTTTAATTATTTTATTTATTTACATAATATCTAATAAACTAAATGACATCAAAATATATACATAAAATTATAAAAAATATATTTTTTACTTTACATAAATTAATATTAATGATATTTTTATGTTATCAAAGCATTAAATATTATATAAATAATTATACAAATATTAAAAACTCAGTTGAATGCATATAAATTCCCTCCCCTTTTATATATTAACCAGCAAGGCAGCAACCAGAAGAACCCGGTGTTCGGATAAAAAACGAATCAATCTCAGATTTTCAGGTCAAAATAGGTTTTTAGGTAAAAAATGGGTCAATTTCAGGTTTCAGGTCTACTCGAATCCGACCCAATTTTTAAAATGGGTTGATTTGATCAACCCGAACCCGACCCATTTTGGATCTAGGTTGACTCTAACTCGAATTTTTCAAATCAAATTCAAATTGAATTTTTGGATCTTGTTAAATATTGATACCCCTAAATCTAATAAGCTAGAAAAACAGACTCCTGATTTCAGTAATTCAAATAGCTTCAATATACCTGCAAAATAATTTTAAATATTAAAAAAAAAAACGAAGAACACGGCAAAGGCCAAAGAGTTTGCCAAGATCATCATGATCCCGCACGAATATAAAAGCATGTAGAGAGAGAAAGACAGACAGAAAGACAGAGAGAGAGAGAGAGAGAGGTGGTCTTTACCCCATCTTCTTCTACAGGAGGATCAGTAGTGGGATCCTTGAAGGGATCCAAGAAGCCCAAGCAACGGAGACAAGTTCTTAGGAAGAACTGAAAGAAAGAACAAGGGTGGAGAAGAAGAGTACTACTACTGGTCTCCACCTGATCATGATGATCTTCAATGCATAAGTTCTCAGCTTCTTCTTCACTCGCTTTCCTTACATTCATCCTTCCTTCTTCTCTCACTCCTTTATTACCTGCTCGCTAGTTTATTATTTTTCCTATATCTAATCTACTTGACTGAATCTTCACCGCTTAGCTAGGGTTTCTTTCACCTTGCATTTATTCGGAGGATCACACAGCCCGCCCATTTATTTATTGCAAACACCTACCCCGTACGCAGTGACTTTAATAGCTTTTTTTTATTCTAATTTTCAAAATTTTAACAAAGAAATTAGCTCATAAATTAAAAAATTTAATTAAAAAATTTAATTAATAAACGTCAATTGGTTAAATATAAAATGACCGAAGTTTTTTAGCTAAATTATATTGTATAGGCGTATATTTTCTATATTTTTTTGAAGTTAGGTGTATTTTTCATTTTTTAAAAATGGCCATGCGTTTATTTTGTAAGTATTTATTCAATGTCTTCTACTCTATCATAGCATTGATACCAGTATAAGAACATTCCGCGTTAAACTAAGGTTTCGTTTGAGACGTTTTTTTTACTATTTTTTAAAATAATTTTTTGGTACAAAAATTTCATGAAATGAAAATTTTTATGCCAGAAAGTTGCTTTTAAAAACAGTAAGAAAACTGTCCCAAACGAAACCTAAGTTATTATTGTGCAACTCATGTAGGAAGAAAGCTAAGATATATAACTTTGCAGATGAAAGAAGATTAAAAATGGTATATATGTAAGCTATATATCCTAAAAAGTTTTACGTTTCGTTTGGGATAGCTTTAGACAACTATTTTTTTATGCTTTCAAAAAAAAATTATGCTGAAAAATAGATTTACAAAGCACTAAGAAAGCCGTCTCAAACACTGTATGTATACTTACGATGTTAATGTCATTCTTTGTAAAGGTATCATGCTAAAATGGCAGATATCTATGTCCATTTTTTAAACTTATATTTTGTCCCTACTACATAGATAAGCTAGGCGTATTTCTATTTTGAATGAAACTAATATGTAAGCTAAGTGAATAATGTGTAGTTCTAAGACCCACATGGTGACATATACCCTAAATAATGCCAATTGCATAACAATATGAAGCAATCAAATGTAAATCCATTAAAATATTGGAGCAAGTAAAAAGATAATATCACTCCCTAACTTTCTTTGAACATTTGCTACGGCTAAGATTACCTTATTTATATGTCATAAGAAATTAGTGTGGTCGGACATGAATATCACTATATATTAAAATGTGTAAGTTTTGAAATTGAACTCTAAATTATTTGAATACTAATTTCAACAAATTTGTCATTAAATTGAATGTTTCAACAAGATGAACTTAACATCACCAAAAGCGATATGATTCGAGTCCAAATAAGAGTAGATTAAATACTTAAAGCTCAATAAAAGAACTTTGAGATATTAAATGAACGACCAAATAATCTTCAAACATTATATGCTTAGAGTCAAATAAAGCATCTCGACAAGATAAACTAACAAGCCTAAAATCATATAATTTTGACATCGTAACATTCCCATCGGACCACCTCCCTCCAACTATCATCATTTGACTATAGTCTCTAACTACAATTTCTTGATTATAGTCAACTAACCATTGTCGTCTGATTATAATTCTTCTACCACCTTAGCCTTCCTACAATCCTTCAACTACAATTGTCCGACTTTGATCTTCTGACCTTCATCACTCCATTATAGTCCTCCCATCATTGTTGCTTTATTACTTCCCTCTATCACCATTTCCCCAATGGGCCAATATGGTCTTATGAACTATGTTATCTATCTACTGCTCTCTAATCTCTATCACATGATTGTTTTTCTTTGATAGCAATTACTTAACTCCAACCTCCAAAGATTTTTGCCTTCTACGACCCATCGACCATCGTTACCCTAGCTTCTACGGCCCTTTGACCATTGTCGCTCAACTATGGTCATTTGACCGCTATCGCTCAATTACAATCTCCCAACCCCGACTACCATCTCCAAATTTACGGTCGTCTAACTACCGTTATCCAATTATGATATTCCAACTACCATCTCTCAACTTCAAACCATTCTCTATCGTCTGATTATGATCATCTGATCATCGTCGTCCAACTACGATCCTCCAACCACTGTGGATTGACTATGGTCCTTCGACCACCCTAAACCCACACAATATCCCATGATACCTATTTACATCATCGACACCAACTTCTGACTCTAACTTCAGCACTAAGATTAATTATGTTAAACTTACAGCCTCTAATCTCCCCTTCCCATAGTATAATGGTTAAAACAAATAGCAATGATTTTTTCTTGAAGGCGATTCCAAAGCCACGGGACTCTTCCAACTTCCATCATGAAATATAATTTACACATTATCTGTATTATCAACACTTTTCTCAATCACAATGAATGATATCATTGGTTCCTGATGACAAACATTAGTAGAATCATTTCAATTATGTTAGGCCTTATATCTCTTGAAGGATCTTTTTATCCATGTGTTTGCTTGCTCTTCGTACAAAATTAAGACGTAAAATTCTCTTTATATTCCCTTGATTAATTAGTACAAAATTAAGACGTAAAATTCTCTTTATATTCCCTTGATTAATTATTACGGCATGCAACACTTATATTATCAGCATGATAGTAATTTAACCATAAATCAATTTTTAGATATATTTCTCCAAATAAATAAATATTAGATATATTTAGTAAATTAGACGTGTTTCAACGACAATAGCAAACAAGCCAGATTTGGTCCACCTGCATCCTCACCTGCTCCATTAAAAGCACTCCTCAGTCAGAGATACCAGTGATATAAATATAGTGGATAAAAAAATATATTAGATTATTGTTAAAATTGTGAGATCAATTTTCACCTGTATTAAATTTATATTTTGTCTCTCAATATTTTTAAAATAATTAAACTAAAATATCAGTCTAAATTTTTATACGGTAAAAAGCATAGACACACAGACATTCTTGCGGAGAAGCATATCATTATGACGCTATTCTCTGCATCCAGCTCTCACCTTCACATTCGTTTTTTTTTGTGACAAGGAAGTATGTCCTTAGGCCAGTGTAAACCCCGGTCGATCTAGCATGCAGCTCACACCAATTTATACGGGCCAACACTTGAGGCTTTCACTGCTTGCCAAGGGATTCGAACCAGGGACCTGGGCTTTGCCCAGCCGGCTCTTCACCACCTGAACAAGCAGCGGTGGGTCACATTCGTTATTTATGTTCCCACTCGGTCACTAAGTACCGATAAAATAATATATTTATTTTTATTTGTATAAAGTGTAATATCTCCATTTATCTTCATTTAAAACTTAGAGATGTTTTATGTTTGTGAGGCTATGAAAGCAAATGAATCTCTCAAAACAACATAAATTTATGTGATTTATATTTAAAATTTTTGGAATTATGACAAATAGCTTTGATTGTTTCTCATCGATGCCGATATCCTTCTTTTAGGATCTTTGTAAGACAATTGTAATTTTGTATAAAATTGATTGTGATTGCTATAGAAAAAATAACTTAGATATTTTAGTTATAAGTAGTAGTTTTTCATCACAAAATTTTTTGAAAAATAGTGAGAAAGCAGCAAAAAAATGATAGCCAAATGAAATTTTGATTGCGTGAAAAACAAAGCAATAACAAAGCTATTCCAAATATACCCTTAGTGCTCTTATGAGCTATTCTATACATGACTATTGCTACAATCAACTTCAGAATCTCTATTGGTCTTATACTACTTATTTATGTTAGACCATTTTTTCTTAGAACCCATTTGAGATGGTTACGATTTTTTTATAAATTTAATTGTAAGGCTATTATGGAAAAAGAAAAGTTTTGATACACTGTACATAGGAAGGAAGCACAAATTATTTTTTGAAAATAAAAAAAATTAGTGTCCAAATAAAATTTTTGATTGCCACATGAAAAATAAAGCAATAAGAAATGATCTCAAATAGTGTCCAAATAAAATCTTTGATTGCCACATGAAAAATAAAGCAATAAGAAATGATCTCAAATCAAGCTTTACGTTTCGTTTGGGGCGGCTTTCTTATCACTTCTTAAAGCAGCTTTTTAGTTGTGCCATCTCTTGTTTGATAGTTGTGACGGAATTTTTTGTTCAACAGTTGATGGTTTTTTTTTGCTGGACTGCTCACTCTTATATTGCTACAACATAGCAGTTGTGACGGAGATAAGGACCCAAACTCTTTAACTATCTGTCTGAGCTCTTTATTTCTATTTGTTTTATTCTTCTTTACATTGTATCTATCATTTTGATTTGAGAGATATATATATATATATATATAGCATATAATTTTTATATATTTATAGATCTATTATTTAAATTTTAAATAACGATATAAAAATATTATATAAATAATTACTTTAAATATCAGGTATATAAATGAGAAAAGAATTAAAATAATCTATTGACTATTTATGAAGGATCAAAATGATTTTTAATTATATTAGAGGATCATTTGGATCCCTCAAATCTTTAAGAATACATTAAATTAATCTCATATTGGGATTATTTTGATTCATTTTTTAAGATTTAAGGGATCAAAATTATATTTTAATATAATTGGAGACTATTGGCCAAATTATAAAAAGGAGCTTGTTTAATAGGGAAATACACGTGAGAATCATATTTATCAAATAATTTAAAGAGGAGCTAGCGAAACTAGAGGATGATAATTACATACCTCAAGTAGCCAAACATATTTATTAAAAGGCTATATAGATCATAAAAGTAAATATTAATTAGATAATACAAATAATGTAGATTTTATTCCTCTTGATCTTTTTGAGATTTATCTCTCTTGAGAGGTATATAGGCAACAATCATGCATGATAGATAGTATCTAAGAGTGCAACTCTAGATCTTTTCTAAGACTATAACCTTATTTTTTTCATTGCAACCGATTATTCCTTTCTCAAACATTGTACTTAGTTTATATTTTATTTATAAATTCCAAAACATTATGCTTTTACTGATTCCATTTTATAAATATAAATGTGTAGAATACTAAAAAATAAAAATAAATGTGTAGACACAAATTGCCTCAAAACCTAGGAGTGATACAAATTTTTAGTATTAAGAATGAACTTCTTGAATGTGGTTCTAGATCTTGGAATGATATAACATATTTTTTTGAAGTCTTCCAAAATTTTAATAGACTTATAGCCTATCCCAACAACAACATCTAATAAATATGACCGTTTTCTATGCTAACTGATGTTATAGACTCTAATGTTTTATCTTAAATGCCCTCTTCTCTGCTTCAATTATTGTGAGGCTGTTGTCTCTCTAATGGAGCTAAGCTCATTTATATTGTACGTAGCTCATTTCAAATGTAGTCCACATCTTACTTCTACAACTAAAGGTAAGTGATTGTGGTCTCCAACTCAAATTAATAACATATCAACTCCATTTTATGGTCGCTGTTTCCAGCATCCCACCATATGTTACACTTTTTCTACATATACTTTATCCTTATAAATACTTACATGTTTTTTGTTAAAATAGTATCTAAGTATGCCTCTAGTTCTATATTTTGTAACATTTAAAGAAAAGTTGAGTTATTAGGCAAGAGTAAAAATCAAAATAACATATAAAAAATAGGACCTAAAGATCATATTCATTCATTATAATTTCATAGAATAGTGCCTTCACTTTAAAGGAGCTGCACTACATCCTCACAAAATACACTACAATTCAACACCTGCATTTTTCCCTCCACATTCTTATGATTTCGAGAAAGATGGTTCCCCCTTCTGACAATCTTTTAAACTCATTTTGAGCCATGGCATTCATCGCTAGTGGTGGTGTTGATAGTCAATGTTAGTATAAACAACTTGAATTATTCTTATAAGCAATGAAGTACATTGATGTTGTTGGAGGCTATAAGTGTTGGCATTTGTGTTGATGGAATACATCAGCCTTATATGTGATATCATACAACGACATTGTTAGCTATAATGGATGATGAAGTCTATGGACACTATTATCTTGCTTTGATGGTGTGAATTAGCTTTGTAGGCAATAATGAGTATCAATGTTGTTAGCGATAATGTGCGACAAAGTTAATAGGCATTGGTGTTTGTGTCGATTGTTTGCATCAACCTTATAAGTGATGGCATACATCAACATCATTTGTGACAGTGGTCGTCAAAGTTGGTGGGTGTTAATATATGTGTATACGATGTGCATCAAATTTATAGGTGATGACACATACATTGACATTGTTGATGATAGCGGAAAACAATAGTCAAGAAAAGATAATCGTCTGACATAATTAGGAGAACACTGTCCAACATTAGCGATCTAGCAATGAAAAGTCATCTGCGATAGATGGGTAACGATGATTGGGATGCATGGTTAGGCAGTAATGATCAAGTGTCTATAGTTGGGAGAAGGTGGTTGGGAGATCATAATCTAGCAATAATGATCACAATTTTATAATTAAGGCACTAGCTTGCATGCAACATCCCAGCGCACCGTTATTGTCAGAAGTTGACAAGTTAAGTGACCTATTGCCTTGTGCATGTATTTGTGACTATTTTAAGGACCAAACAAACATTTTCTAGCATTTTTTGAAATCCTTGGAATCATTTTTTAATATTACGGACTCAATTTCAACACTTAGCCTAGTAAAGCCTCTATAATCACATTTAAGCAAACTAAGGAGTTTTAAGTTAAAATTTTTAATATTTTGTGCTCAAACCAATGCACCAACTTTAGGGAATATTGAAATTATGATTGAGAATATTTTATTTGATTCATGACTTAAGAGGAGGTTCACATTAACATTATTACATCTAGTGATTTTTTTAAAATTATAATTGTTTGTTATAACATTTTTTAAGAACTCAATATATATGACACAAATTTTAACATTTGAAAATATGTGGCAAATTATACATCATCAGAAAATTTATTTGATCAAACGTGAATCTCGATATAATATTTGAATTGAAAACTTTTAGAATTAATTTGAAACTTGTGTGCTTATAGTTGTTGGCACATGCCATCGGTTATAAGCAAGATTCAAGCCATCAATACAAATGTTGATGCTCGTTGACTTCATCGTCCTTTGTCATCACCAAAATCAATGCACTCTACTTTATATAAGGATGATGCACACTAACGTACATTCGCTAAATTCATTGCTAAAAATGTCAATGCACCCCATTGACTATAAGACCAATGCATGTCTTTGACACCAATGTCGACACCCGCCATCTCCACCAATGTCAATGAATGTTATCATCGATAATACCAATGCATGCCATTGACCCTAACTCCAACTCTTGATATTAACACCAAAATCTATATTTGACTTCTTGCTCCTGAAAGATGGACGACCAAACATACACAAATGACCTCAAAATGATAACTTAAATGCTCAGTCAACTTCAATAATTGAATACATCATTCGCAATTATATCAATATATTCCCCATTTAAGTAAAAAAAAAAGATTATTTATTACCTATGATATAAACTATTGGAATTATTTCAATAGAGCTAATCACGTGATTTTTTTCTTTTTTTCAAAAATTTCATATAAAACTTTTGATGTCTCACGTAAATTTTTTTTATCTCTATATAGGTTCATGTTGAATTTTCATATAAAAATAGTACATCAAATTTTAATTCTTAATATTTTCACACACAATATATACATAATTAATTAAAATCTATGTCATAATTATCTTAGAATAAATCTAATTATTTGAAGACATCTCAATATCAAATATTGATGCATCACATATCCTTTATCCACTACGTTATCTCTTTTTTTTAATGCTTACGATGTTTAGCGGGTTTGAGCTTCAGCCCCGCGCTAAACGCCCGTCAATAAATTAGTGGTCCTCACTCCCGATCTCCCTTACTGCTTTGCGTGTTTTTTTTTGTTGACATGTCGAGGCACTGTGCAGCCATGCCAAAGGACTCAAAGGAGACGCGTCACAGACTGGGGAGGGAAAAGATTTAAGAGCCATATTGTTCTTTGCAGTCCTCTTCTTTCTTCCCCCTTCCACTACTTCTTAGCGGGAATAGATCTCCCATCGGAGATGCTTCTCCTCTACCAAACGTCTGTGTTATTCTTCCCCGCTCGAACCAACTCGCGCCAGCGCGTTTTGTCTGCCGGTGGAAACCGTTGCCACCACATGGTATTTTCCCTTGGAACACACCGCCGATTTCTCACTGTGGTGGCGAAGGCGGCGCCGGCGGGCGACGTCGACACGTTTACCAAGTACTCGGGATATCTGTTTGAGAATGGCGTGTTATCAGAGGCGGAGTTTTTGACCGAATACGACCTACGGTCGATTGCAGCTATCTATCGCCGGAAGCCGTTCCTGGTCCTTCGCCGCTTCGTCCAGATTGGGACCAAGTTCGGCCGGTGGTTTGCCGTACGCTACATTGATAGGTTGCTTGAACGCTCTGATGAAATGTTTAAGGTGAGCCTGCTCTATTCGAGGTTAAAGATTGAAGGCATCTTGAAATTATTTTTCCGATTCTGTGAGACTTCCTTATGGCCTGACGCCCTGCCCTTTTGTTTGTTTGCAGATTAGGGCTAGTGAGTTGCGCATGATATTGCTTGAACTTGGCCCGGTATGTTTCACATTCTGGTTCATGTTTTTTTATGTCAGGGGGTTGTTTGGCTTGCTTCAAATATGTAAGATGGTAAACAAATATTATGCTAAGTAAATATATCCACTTTGATGTATTTATTTATCCAGATTTAAGAAGTGTGTGGACTAACAAGGGTTGTTGTGAAGCAAATACAAAATTTCTGCAGTACATGAAACTCAGAAGAAAAACGTTTCCTGCATTCTATTCACTTGACACTTTTGAACCTAATTTTGATGCTCTGGTTGTCAATTTCAATTTAAAATCTTCCAGTTGTTTGTCTTGAAGTTAATAACCAAAACTCTGCCCCTAATTGGTAAGCCAAATGTTATTTCAATCGGTCCTCTTTCATGCTGCTCAAATCTAATTTTCTTCAATGTTTATTGGTGCTAGGTCAAGTAATTTCACCATTTTATAGCTTGCTTCAAGAGTTTCCTTAAAACAGATAGAAGAGAGTTGCTCAAATCCTTAATTGACCGGCCATGGTGTTCTACATTATCATAAAAATACTGTTTTGTATAATTAAATTTCTTACAATGCGTGTACTTTTCTTGACTTAGTCAGGAGATAAGTTAAAGCAGAGGTCTAAGGCTATATTTCACAAAGATAACCATGCAACTGCATTATTAAATCATTAATGCAGGTGCAAAAAAATATTATTTTCTTAAAATAAGCATCGAAAGTAGGGGTGTGAAAGAGTCAAGTCGAGTTTTAGCACCATCAAGCTCAGCTCGTCAGTCGTAAAGCGGGCTCGAACTCGAGCTCGTGCTCAACTCGAGATACTTTATCGAGCTCATCGAGCCGCTTGCGCCCACCTGCGTCAGTTTCCCGCCCGCTTTTTTTTTTCGTCCGATTCTCGCACTTGTGGAGAGCCGACGCGAAACTTGAGCAAAGAAGGCTGCGGATTTGCAATGGCCAATGGCGTGAGATCAAGAGCTTGCAACATTTATTAGCATGTCACCTCTTTTTGATTATATATATTTGAAAATCTCATTATTTTAGTGATCTCGCTGGTTTTGACAATGTTTTTAAAGATGCAACATTTATTAGTGATGCGGACATCCAACCGTCCATGGCTATCCGAGGAGCTGAAGATCAACGGCTGTCATCGTCCCACGTTATCTTATATTTTATTTGTAATTTTTAAATTTCTATTATAAATTTTTTCGTTTTTACCCTCACTTAAGAGGGTTGTTCTATGTAAGCTATAGGGGCATATGTGTCTTGTTTTAGTTTCTTAGGCCTATATATAGAGGCCCTTTCTTATGTAATAGGATGATGAATCGTTAATGAAATTTTATTCTACTTGTTTGATCTCTTAGTGAGTTTATGAGAGGAGAAGGATCTATTTGTGAGTTCCGAGATTCCCAAGATCTCTTTATGAGTTCTTGAGGAAGTGGTGCTTGTTGTAGATCTCTTTGTGAGTTTTATTGGAGGTGTTTCTCGAGGTGTGTAGCTCCGGATTTTCTTTTTCCTAAACCCAATTTATTTCTTCTCTACAGAGCTATTAATTGAATTTCAAATTCAAATTTGAAATTCAAAAGCTTTCCAAATACTAGCACTTAAATTAGGAAACCCCTCTTTGAAATAAAATCTGAATTTTAATTCAGATTTTCTTTAATGCTCTGAATAATGTGTGGGCCCCACTTAATTAGCCATAATTCCCCTCTCCCCTCTCCCTCTATGGCCGGCCCCTCTCCATGAGCTTTCTCTCTCCAATTTCATTAATAGCCCCCCTCATTAAGCCTCCCTAATTACGTACCACAATTATCTCTCATCCAATTTAATTCTCCCCATTAAAATTTGAATTTAAATTCAAATTCATGCCGCCAATTCCACTTAATTTGAAATTTAATTTCATATTTCCATTTTCTCTCCCCCAAATTGATTTGGGATTTAATTAATGTTGCCACCTAGGCAATTAAATTAATCTCAAGAGTATTTCCCATTGTTATTCCCAAATTTTCCTGTTATACTCTTTCAATTTCTGCATCCAGAAAGCCGGAACGCAGCAATTCTTCTTTCCAAACTGCTGTCCAGAATTTTTCTGGACGGATTTTATGCACTGTCCTAAGATCCGATCACCCTTAGAGCTGCTGCCAAGGTTCCTAAGGTCAAGGCGTGCTGTCCAAACTTTCGTACAAGCTGTTTGAAGGTTTTGGTTCGCTGTCCAGGGAAGTTTGCACATGTTTTCTTGCTGTCCAACCATTTGGAAGGACTTCAAATACAGCCCGGACATTCTAGGTTACTGATCACACGTTCAGGAAGGTTCTTAGATGCCACATACTTCCTCTCAAGCCTTCCAACTGTCGCGGGAACTCCATATTTTCTGATTACTTGGATCATCCTTGCCTGTGCGTTTTACATCAATTAGCATTGGTATTCGAGAATTTTGTTATTATGCAACTGTAGTTGGTATTGGAAAACTTTTAAATAGACTAACAAATATTATTAATTAAAAATATCAAATAGTTTCGAGCCGGCTCAAGTTCGAGCTTGTTTACAAAACGAGCTTGCATTCAAGCTCGAGCTCGATAGCTTGGCTCTCCTGAATTGAATTTTGATTCTATTGTTGGAACTGACAGTTACACGACTAAGTTTTTTCAAAAAGCTTGGGATATTATGAGCTTTGATCTTTTTAATGCTATTTTAGAATTCTTTGCTGGAAAATCTAAGCCTAAGTTCTTCTCTTCCTCCTCCATTGTGCTTATTCCTAAAAATAATGGGGCTTCTAGTTGGAATGACTTTAGGCCTATTAGTCTGTGTACTTTTTTTAGTAAAGTGATTTCTAAAATGCTTATGAACCGCCTTTCTCCTTTTCATCCGAGAATCCTTTCTCCTAATCAAACTTTCTTTGTAAAAGGTAGATCTATTTTGGATAACATTTTATTAGCTCAAAAAGTGTTGCATTATTTGGATGTTAGGGTGTCTGGGGGTAACATTATTTTTAAAATGGATATTCCAAAACTTATGATAATATTCACTGGGATTTTCTTTACCACATTTTGCATTTGTTTTGTTTTAATTTTGATTTTGTTAACCTTATTAAATAGTCTGTTGAAATTTTTTTTCTCTGTCATTATTATTGGGAGAAGTCATGGTTTTTTGATAGGTAATACTTGTATGCACAAGTAAACCTAACCCAAATCACGTATCTAAACAATGACAACTGCTGTCCACAGTAGAAAATAGCCCAAACCAGTGAGAAAACTGAGAGAAAATAGAGAGATATTCGTAGGAAAACAAAGCAAACACTTATATTCCACTAATAGATGAAAAACACTTGCAAGATACAATTTTCCTTCAATTCGAGAGGAAGGAAAAACTCTCAACTATCTTCAGCAACGCCAAGACTCAAGAGCCAAGAACAAACCCTAGATCTCAAAATAAAATTCAAATTCAAGATGAGCCCCAAACTCTCACCATAACTCCTAATTAAAGACAAAGGAAAATTACAAAATACCTAAAACAACCCCTCATTCAAAAATTTCCCTCCCAAAATTGATTTAACCCCAAGTGGGGGGCCCACAGGGGGTTCCGCCCCCCTTGCTGTTTCCACCCAGCCAGGCTTCCGCCTAGAGTAGACTTGGACCGGTCTTGGTTGGACTGGTCCAGCTGGCCCCTCTTGGGCCGGCCTAACATTTTTTTAGTCATCTCATGGGTTGAGACAAGGTGATCCTATCTCTCCTACCCCTTTTTTATTTCCATGGAGTATTTATTTAGAGGCATTATCAATCTATATGGCAATTATCTTAACAATTTTATAAAACTTGTGACCTGTTTGTGCTGCTTGTTGGTTTAATGTTGCTATACTATTTTATCGAGTTTTCAATTTAGTCCTGCTGCTAACATTCAAACATTTCAATTCTGTTGCAGGCATTTGTCAAAATTGCTCAAGCTGTATCATCTCGTCCAGTTAAGTTTACATTTTTTTTCTTAATGGATTTGTAATTGGCAGTAAATTTTTAATTTATCTAAACTATTCAGTCTATATTGTGCAATGTGGAGGATGACTTAAAATTCTTGTTGCTGACTATTATTGTGAATATTTGTTTCAAATGTTGGTAGCATAAATTGATGGTGTTGTTATTAAAAGGTTTCAAGGGTTGTTTGAGTGGTGATGGTATGTTTTGCGTTGGTGGAAAGTTAAAAAAAAATTAATTAGTTTAGGATACATTTATGTTTGAAATTTACTTGCAATGATTAGGTAGGTTTTCTTTGATGAAAAATGGCAAAAAATCTGTAGATTAAAGGTTTGGGATGTTAACTTCTTAATGGAGGTGATTTTAGACCAAGTAGATGTGTGCTTGGGATTCATAAAGTTTTTAAATGTGCTACTTATTGTTGGTGGATAACGGGAGTTAGGGTTTTGTGGATATGGTATGGCTTAGTTTTTGTGGGTTTTGAAACGAGTTAAAATTTTGGGAAGGTGGTAGGGATATAGGAGAAAAAGAAAAGAGAGAGAAAATGATATGTTTAGGTTCGCAAACCTTGACTGTGGTTGATTTAAAATTAATCCAAAAGTTGGTCAAACCAACTCTTTGTAGACACAAATTTTTGAAGACACTACGGCTATATTTTTATTGAATCAATGGGATTATAAATAGTGCATGAGGTATTATAGAAAATGAGGAAAACTCATAAGGAAATGCACCAAAATCCCTCGTAAAATTTTATTTATAGGCTATAATAACAACCTCCCCTCAAGATCCTTTTGTATTTAAAAATTAATAATACTACTCCAATTTAAAGGATTTAATTAAATATTTTATTGATTTTCTTGAATCTTTAATATGGGCTGATATATATGCTTCTAAAAATAGGTTTTAAAATTATAGAAATTCCCTCCAAATAATATTTGCTTGGCCCCCTGTTTCTTAAATAAAATATAATAAAATAAAGTTACAAATAATTCTTATAATAATTGGCCTTCAAAATTGTTCTAGTGAGACTCATCCCTGCTTGTCCTGCATCAATTCTCCTCCACTTGATAAACTTTACTTCTTAAAGTAAAACATTGTGATGAAGCGAGAGAGAGAATACACCTTGTGTTTGCACATGTGGCATAGTACCTATAAATTTAGGTGCAATAGTATTGATTGTTTGCAGTTATAGGAAATAAGTTGTTGATTCAATTACTAGGTGATGTATGAATCCTCTATTTTTGTCTGCATGAGATTATGCAACACATCATACTAGTTGTATTGGCAAACACTAGCACTAAATCTTTTTTTATTAAGTATCTGTTTGCCTTTCGTCGTACATGCCCATAGCATATGAGTCAGTTTTTCACTTTCTTATTTTCAATAGGTGCTATTCTCATCACCCCTTTAACATTATCATTTAATAATCTGTGATTCCTAATGTTTCCACATGATTCCTTGACGTTTTTGCTGTGTTCTTGTTTCATAATAATCATAATTCACTCAAGATCTCAAGGCATATACATGGCTTTGAAGCACCTTTAATATTTCTATGCATTACTCTTGCATTTGATTTTGTCCCATGCCTCTAACCTATGAATATCTTCCCTATCATTCAGGTCTAACCGTATGGAATGCTTCTTCTTGATTGTTTTGTGATTTCTTTGACCTCACATGTGCAATTTTGTTAGTTTCTTGATTGTTGAAAAACCTTGTCCATGTGTATTTGTGTGTGTGTGTGCACACCATAATATGCACATTTTATGCTCAATATTTTTTTCTTTCTAGAACCAATAATCACATGGGGGTGGATTCGTGATCCTTAATCTTGTTTGGCTTAGGATATCTTAGTTAATTTTCTGCAGCCATATCCTTGTAGATTATAAATGGAAAAATGGTAGTTTTATTGTCTTCTCGCTTTTCAGACAAAATATGATAATACCACTTGATATTTCATTCCATATCCCAAACAAGAAGATAAAAATGAAATAAGGAAAAAGGTTATAAAAATTTCCTGAGATAGAAAGTACTGGCTTAAGATATCTACTGACTACAGTGGAGCTATTGAGGCTCTCAAAGGCACATTCCTTTCAAAATGAATCATTGTAAAAGCTACAAATCTCTTAGGTGAACACTTGCCTTGTCTGAATGCCCATTACACGAGCATGCCATTTACTATGATCTCATCTTATGCATGGCCAAACATTTGCTTTGACAGACGATAAGTTTCAGTTTTTCAACTTGCCTTACCATTTTCACCTTTTTAAGCAATACCATTTGCTTTATCATCCTAAATGAACAAATGGATCTGTTTACTAATTCAGAGAATTGACTTAGATCTGCTATTCACAGGGGTACCTTTAAAAAGCCAAATTTCTGGAGCTTTTAAGCTCTTGTGCTCTTCTTGTTTGTTTTACTATAAGGCTGTAATTGTAGGAAATTAAAAATTAAATTGTCTTTTTTAGTTTTTCATGACTCATCTGAAAGAAGATCACTTCAAATTTTTTCACTGGATTTAAGTACCAGTGCTTCATTCTGTACTGGGGCAGCTGGGGGCCATTTAATTTCTTTTTGATATAAAGCACGATTTATAAATCATTATTATTACTATTATTTTGATTTGTCCTTTTAGTTGTGTCTAATTCGAAATCAAATGGGAGTGAACTCCACACTCGTAAATTTAAGAATTTTATTTTCACAATTAAAAGAATTAGAAAAAAGTTAACAACTTAATATGTTGAAATTATCTTCATCTAATACTGATGTTAAAATTCATATTAAAGTACTTCCAACGAAACTTGTTGAATTAATCTATGAATTTCAATAGTTTAAGGGAAAAGAATCAAATTGGTCTCCATAACTTTTTCTTAAGATCTAAAATAAATTCTATATAGATAAACCTATTAATTTAGTCGTTTTGTGGGATCCTTTAAGTCCCTATAAAATAAGATTTTTAAATTATCAAGGATCATTTTGATTCATCGTAAAGAGTTAGGGGATTATTTTGATCCTTATCTCAATAGTTTAAACATGTCATTCTCAACTCTTAGTGAATTTTGATTTGCATCTAACCAGATGACCATGGAGGGTACTGTCCTCTTTTAATTTCTTACCAATAGTGTCATTGCAACTTTTACGGATACAGTAAAATATAAAGAGGATGCGCATAGTTTCTGGTTTTGTGTTGCTTACTGTCTGTACGTAGATCTGATGTCTAGATTTCTTTACTCGTTGAATTTCATCTAGGATGTTATTCCACCTGCATATTTGAACGAGCTTTCATTGTTGCAAGATCAAATAGCCCCCTTTTCAAC
This sequence comes from Dendrobium catenatum, assembly GCF_001605985.2. NCBI lineage: Eukaryota > Viridiplantae > Streptophyta > Magnoliopsida > Asparagales > Orchidaceae > Dendrobium > Dendrobium catenatum. The sequence continues at coordinate 3,637,309 of NW_021319518.1, read as the reverse complement.
AGAACTTGCTTTTAACATAATGGAAAAGGAGCTAGGTTTACCAATTGATGGCCTTTTCTCAGAAATTTCACCAGAACCAGTTGCAGCTGCTTCACTTGGACAGGTATTTAAATTGTTTTAGTGCTATGTGACTGAACGAAGACTTATAGTTGTGCAATTAGATGACTTGTTTCTTTCAATTATTAGGTTTATCAAGCCAGGCTTTGTACTAGTGGGAAGATTATTGCTATCAAAGTACAGAGGCCTGGAGTGCAGGCAGCAATTTCATTGGATATTTATATCCTCCGCTATCTTGCAGGCTTGATTAAGAAAGCAGCCAAGTTGAATACCGATCTTCAGGTACAGCTAGAATGTAATTTACTTTTGGCAATTAAAATTTTTTAGCGTACCTTCTAACCTTTTCCTGCCTTCTTTCTGGTATTTGGTAATTTTTTGGGAGCACATTATAGGCTATGTTTTATTTATCCATGAATTCTGAGATAGCAGTGCTGAATTATTTGAGGACCTTCACTTGCAGGCCGTGCTTGATGAATGGGCATCAAGCCTATTTCGGGTATGTACTTATCCCTAAGTTCTTTAGAGCCTTATACTTTTAAAACCCTTCTTTTATTCTTATAATACTGGGCATATATCATTCTCAAGGTGGCTTTTCTTATAACAAATTCACGCACATTGACTTTAAAATTAGATCTAGAAACAGTAGGGATTCACAAAGCCTCTCTGTTGGAATATGAAAACATTCCTTTTTTTTGTATGACTTGGGTTTTTCAATCAACACATATAGCCAATGAAATTAAATGTCTGGACATCATTTAATAATGAATTTATATGATTTTTAATATGCATGTATAGCTTTTTCTGCTGGTAACGAACCAAAATAATGCATCACACATGTGCATATATTGCCCCAAATTTTATTCCATCTGAGGACAATATTTTGTGTTTTTTTTGTTTATTTGAATAAAATTTTGGGCAATATATGTCATGCATGTGCATTTAATTTAAATAATAAAATCCGTCAGTAAAATTAGATGTTGGCTGATCCATAGTTTAAGCATTTGGCTGTGCAACTCTTCTTAGGGATAATCTTCCTTTTTATTATCATTTTATAAATTACTAGTTTTAGACAGACGGATTTTATTTATTTTTTCCCATTGTCGATATGCTTAAAGATTAAATTTCTCCATATCAAAAAGAAAGTGTCTTGACAACCTGAGATGGTTACACATATTAGATCAAGTGGACTGGTGAATATTTTTTGTTAATAAAAGAATTCCTACTTTATAAAAATATGGTTACACATATAATATCAAGTATTTTTTTAATCAGTCCAATCTTAAATAATTCAAAATTCAATCCTAATAATCTACAATGATAATTAATGTTAATTTTAATTAAAATAAATTAAAATTTTAATTTAAATGAAATAACTGAAATAGATCTTAAAATAACCCTAATTTATTTTTATTGTTTTTTTATCATTTCCTCTGCATCCGATAAATACCTTCTCCTGATGAGTTGCATAGAAGCCCTTTGCTTGAAAGTTAGGTGGTCATAGTGGAGGTGGAGGAATTGCTTCATGAATATCTTTTAAATCTTTAGCTCATACATAATTGACATAAAAGGCATAATCTCAGACCTTTGTATACTTGAGCACTTTAATCGGTAAAACATGAGCTAGTGTTTGACACATTACAAGCGAATATTACACCTGATTTATGAGAATTACAATTTGTCATATTTCATTAAGAAATAATGAGAAATATGAATTAATTCTTATTGTTTGTCAAATTTGATTTTGAAATCTTTTACAATTGGGAAGAAGTTATTGTTTAATTTTGCTCGAGCAATATATCTCTATATATGGACATTTCTATTCTTATCGTTCTACTTGGAATTAAAATTTAATATTTTCTCCTAAAGATGCAAGATCAAGCTTGTCCATTCCTTTTAATATCATTAAAATCAGTGAGATGCAAAGCTCATCTGATCATAAATTAGATGCATCAAAATTTTCATAATACATGATGCCAATTGCATATTATGATAATTATAATTTCAAAGTGCAGAGATTTTCGACTTGCTTAGAATCAAATATAGTGGTTCTTGATGATTTCTTGCATGTAATGGACTGTTTTGATTTATGAATGTTAAATTCAGAGAATTGGAGAGGGAAAGGCTTAATTTTATTGCACAAACTCGTCTCTATTTATAGACCTATACAAGACATCTTAATACAACAAGAACAATATCAAGCCTTTGTCGCATTACGTGGGGTTGGCTACATGAATCATTTTTCTCCATTGTTTTATGTTAAAAGTCAAATTCTCATTTAAATCTAATAAAAAAAGATAATTTCTAATATTTTCTAACCAAGTCTTTTAGGTCTACTTCTATCTTTCTTAACATAAGTCAAATCTAATACCTCTACTTTCCTAACCGGGTCATTAGAAGATTATCGTTTTATGTGACCAAACCATCTAAGGCGACTCTCTCTAATCTTATCTTGCACTGAAGCTACTCTAACTTTTTCACGTATATGCTCATTTCGTGTCCTATCTCTAAGGGTAAAGCCACTCATCCCCCTGAGCATCCTTATCTCTGCAACACTTAACTTAGTATTATGCTTCTATTTTAATGGCTAGCATTCGGCACCATAAAGCATTGCAGGTCTCACCACCATCTTATAGAATTTTCCCTTAAGTTTGAGGGGAACTTTTCTATCACACAACAAGCCCAATACATTCCTCCACTTCAACCATCCAACTTGAATTCTATTAATAATATCCCATTCCATTTCACCATCACTCTGAACAATAGATCCAAGATATCTAAAATGTGTACTCTTATTAATGACTTGATCGCCCAAAATCACAATCCCCTCACTAGGTCTATACTATTACTAGTAAAATTACATTCCATATATTTAGTTTTACATATACTCAAGAGAAAACCTTTAAACTCTAAGGTTTACCTCCATAATTCAAGTTTACTTTCAACTCCCTCTCTACTCTTATCAACAAGAAGAATATCATATGCAAAAAGAATACACCATGGTACATCCTCTTGCAAATGTCTAGTGAGAACATCCATGACTAAAGCAAAAAAATATGGGCTTAAGGCTGATTCTTGATGTAATTCAACTGAAATAGGAAAATACTTGGTCAAAACACCTTGTGTTTGAACACAAGAAATAGCTCATGCACACATATCTTTAATGATTTGAATATAAACATTATTAGCTCCTTTCTTTTCAAGAACTCTCCATAGCACTTCTCTTGGAATTTTATGATAGCTTTCTCTAAATCAATAAATATCATATGTAAATCCTCTTTATTCTCTCTATATTTTTCCATCAAGCAAAAATATATCTTAATAAATAAGCAAATTGCTCTAATATAATCCTTCATAAATCAACCATCTAAATATGAAAGGAGATCAGCGTGATCCAAGTGAACCTCTCATGGATTCCCATCTTAGCCGTGGGATCAAAATGCCAAGGGACGGCTAGGATTTAATAGGTGAGTCTCCCACAGATTCTCATCCTGGACGTACGATCAAAATGCTAAGGGATGGCTAGGATTTCACAATGAATAGAGTAAACCTGAACATTTAAAAAGGGTTCTCTATGCTATTCACTCATTCCTGAATTTTTTATATGCTTGATGAATGATTAATCATCAATGAAATTGATGAAACTCAATCTACATAGCATGCTTATGTTGTAGATCAAAATCAATAATATGATCTTGATTTTCAAGATTATATAGGACTGTATGGTGCAAGCTAATTAGAGCAAGGCACAAAGAGAAATCAATCAAGAGAAACAAATCTTACTTTTATAAAAATTAAGACGTAACTTTGAGAACAAAATAAGAAAACAACTATCTTTAGAAAAGACAACTTCCAACTATCAAAACAAAAGAAGACTAACAAGAAAAACAATATTTTTAACAAAAAAAACTATCCTCAGAACATCCTTCAAGAGGACTCCTCACATGTACCGATTGTAGGAATAATATTTAAAATAAGGTTTAGATATGCAAACCAAGGGTCCACCACAGCTAGGGGGATTCAATGTCCTTTTAACTTCTCCAGCAAAATGTCACCAAACCGTCCAAAACTTCACCAATCAGCCAACAACCTTGCTAAAACAGCCAACAAAAGAAACAGCCCACAGCTTTTCTAAAACAGCCAACCAAAATCAGCCAACCACTTTGCCAACGGAACTAGAAGAAAGATACAGGTGGGGTGGAACTTGCGTAGAGAAGAAGGAGGTTAGAAGACCGAGAAGAAAGAGGAGAAGCTCGCAAGCTTTCCTAGGGGAGAAGGAGAATGGAAAAAGCTCTCAAGCTTTTCCAAAGAAAACCCTCAGGTTTTGTAAGCACTTAGCTCTCAAATATTCACCAACCATTTCTTCACAAAATACCTCATATATATAGGCCAAAGAGGGGGAACTTAACAGCCAAAAGTTCCCAATTTTTTAGATAGAAATGAAAGGCCAAGAGGCATATTTGCAAAATCCCAAGAGCCAAAGAACAAAGCCACGGAACCAGCCAGGGACAGCATACCGTGGAATCAGCACAGGAAACCAGGCGGCAGCAGCCAAAGAACAAAGCCACGGAACCAGCCAGAGACAGCACACCGTGGAATCAGCACAGGAAACCAGGCGGCAGCTTAATTTTCGGTCAACAGAGGGAATGCCAAGGCAGAAATGACAGCACCCAAAGAGTCATTTCACATCCCAAAACAGCCAGCCGAGAGAGAGCAATCCCAAAGCAGAATTTTGGCTGTAATATTTTTATTTCAAAAGGAATGTGAAAGAGCAAAATCCACCCACCAAATCTAGTTCCCTTTTAATAAATTTATAGCAAGCCAATAGCTCATAATGAGCTACTTCTCCACTAGGTATTAATGAGCTTGTCACAACTAAAGTTTTAACTTCATAAGCTCAAACCGAAACAGCCATAGTTCTCATGAAACCAGCAGCCTACAAAGGACAAATGGACCCCCCCAAGCCGGCAAATCCAAGGAAACAAAATCCAAACCTCATCCTACCATGATCATTGGATTTACCACCATCATAGGATAGCATAAAAAACAAAAAAATAGAAAATATAACAAATATAGTTCATAACAAAATTTAAGCAGAAAAATCTAAATGCATCAATTCCCCCCAGGTGGGGAATTCTCATCTCCTGATGAGAAAACTTTAGCAACTCTTTTGTAGAGCTCCAAATTTCGCTTTTGAAGTTCAGCAGCATCAATCCACGTGCAATCAATTAAAGGTCGATTGCTCCATTTGACCAAAAATTTCTGGTGTTCTCCATGCCTTGTCTTTGTTGTTTTTATATCAACAATTTCTTCAATCAGATCATCTTGGTTCAACGAAGGAGTGGACAGTGGCAATGTTTCAAGATCCACAGAATCACCTGTATTTCCTTCATACAAAGAAAGATCAGAAACATTAAATATAGGAGAAGTTCCAACTGTGTTAGGTAAATCTAAAAGATATGCATTTGTGCCCAATTTCCGGAGAATGCGAAAAGGTCCAAATTTTTTTCTGCTCAGCTTCCCAAAAGTACCAACGGGAAAGCGCTGACGACGGAAGTAAGCCATTACCATATCCCCTTCTTTAAAAACAACCTCTCTCCGATGCTTATCTGCAGCAGCTTTGTATTTGTCATTTGAAATACGGAGTTTTTCAAGAACTTGTTGTTGGACTGATTTGATATGATCAAATGTTTCTAATGCTTCAGCACTTATTTTGCTAGGTAAAGACAAACCATTTCGATCCAAAATGTGAGGAATTGATTGACCATATAAAATTTCAAAAGGAGTTTTTCCAGTAGTTCTATTAACAGAATTGTTATAAGCAAATTCAGCTTGTGGTAAAATCAAATCCCATTGAAAAGGTTTCTCACCAGCAAGGCATCTTAAAAGATTTCCCAAACTTCGATTGACAACTTCAGTTTGTCCATCGGTTTGAGGATGGTAAGCACTGCTAAACTGAAGAGAAGTTCCTAACTTAGCCCAAAGTGTTCTCCAAAAGTGACTCAAAAATCTAGTGTCTCTATCAGAAGTAAATGTACGAGGAATACCATGAAGTCGAACAATTTCTTTAAAAAATAAATCAGCCACATGAGATGCATCAGAAGTTTTTTTGCAAGGAATGAAATGAGCCATTTTACTAAAGCGATCAACAACAACAAAAACAGAATCATGTTTTCTTACAGTAACCGGCAAGCCCAGAATAAAATCCATAGAAATATCTTCCCAAGGTTTATTTGGAATTGGAAGAGGAGTGTATAAACCAGAATTTTGTGAAGTCCCTTTGAAAGCTTGACAGATTTTGCATTGTTTCACAAACTTAGCAATTTGTTTTCTCATGTGAGGCCAAAAATATTTTTCTTCTACCATAGCAATAGTTTTCCCTTGACCAAAATGACCACTTAACCCACCACCATGAAGTTCTTGCACTAACTGTTCTCTTAAAGAATTATTTGAAATGCAAAGTCTAGAACCCTTAAACAAAAAGCCTTGGTGAATAACAAATTGACCAGACGGATCAGTTCCCAAATTAAGACAAGCCTCCCAAATATCTTTAAAATCAGAATCAGAAGCATAAGTATCTTTCAAAAACTCAAAAGAAGTAATGGTAGGATAAACAGTAATCAATAAATGTGACCTTCGACTTAAAGCATCGGCAACCTTATTCAACACACCAGTTTTATGTTTGATATGAAAGGAATACTCTTGCAAAAAAGAAACCCATTTAGCATGTCTCTTGTTGAGATTTTTTTGTGATCCCAAAAATCTTAAAGCCTCGTGATCAGTGTTTAAAACAAATTCTCGCTGAATCAAATAACATCTCCAAAATTTTAAAGCTTGAACAATAGCATAAAATTCCAAATCATAAGTAGAATATCGAGATCGAACATCATTCAACTTTTCACTAAAATATGCAACAGGTTTTCCTTCTTGGCTTAAAACAGCACCGATTCCCACATGTGAAGCATCACAATCAACTTCAAAAACTTTTTCAAAATCAGGCAGACTAAGAATTGGAGCATGACTCATTTTCATTTTGATAATTTGAAAAGTTTTTTCAGCCTCTGGAGTCCATCTAAAAATTCGTCGTGCCGGTCGACCAGCCGAAGGAGAGCGCGGGACGCGACGGAGCGGGCTGGACTGTTCGGCCTTGAGCTGAACCGGTCCAATCCTGGACCGGTTTGGCTCGGGGCTGCCCTGAGCTGGGCGGGTCATTTTGGGCAGCCCACTAGTGGGTTTTGTTGGTCTTTTGGCTTGCTATAAGTAAGGAATAGGGAGAGATTTCTAGGGTTATGCAAGATTTGAGTTTTCTCTTAGCCTCCTTAGTTTCTTTCTCTTGTTTTTCTAGGGTTTGTAGTGGGAGACCTTGTCCTTCTCGAAGTGGACAAATTGTATCTTGTTTTCCCTTGGATTTTGAATGCAAAGGTTTTGGTTCTTCATCTCATCCCTCTTGTGTTGATTTTTTCCTTGATTTGGAGGAGAAATCTTTTCTTTGAAGGAGCATTAGGGCAAACCCAAACTTGGGAACCCTAGGGCGTATCAGATTTCAAGAAATTTTAAGTTTGTTTGCTCATTATGCATCAAAAATTTTTTGATGAACGAGTCAGATTGCATTTGAAGAAAATTGTGATTTCAAGTATAAAGACTTTCCAAAGGATTGGTATTAAATGCATGGGTTGTTGATAATATTTAGAGTGTAATTGATATTTTTGACCATTGACATATATGGATTAAACTAGACTCTAAAGAGGATTTCTATATAGTCTAGGTGTGTAAATAAGTCGAGTCAAGCTCGGTCCACATGTGGCTTGAGCTCGGCTTGACTAGTTTTCCTTGATGTCAAACTAGCGTATAAACTTTGAGCTCAAGCTTGACAAGTGGCTCATGAGCTCTACCATGCATTAATGTTTATTATTTTATTCAAAAGCTTCTTAATTTATAGGTATATGCATGAGGCCGCACGCACATATGCGTGCAATATTCTTTTCATAGGAGTATAAAAGTCTGTCATGCTTGGAAGTGTGTAGACACACACATACATACGCGCATTAGATATATGTATATTCTATGTCGTTATGGTGTTATATCCTTGTCTCCATATTAAGATCTATGCTTGATAACATCCATATAATAAATTTTATAAAAAAAAGATTTCCCTATTCACACAACTACAATAATTCAGGAATTAACTTGCATGGGTTTTCCTTTCTTTACCTTTTTAATGCTGTCATGCAGTTTGTAAGTAGTGTGACGTAACGTAATATACATATTCTTAGGACTTCACATTGAATACAGGTAAATCGCGTTTAATGCAGGAGATGGATTACAGAGAAGAAGCAAAAAATGGTCTTAAGTTCAGGTACTGACTGGCAACTTTTAATCATAAAAGCAGGATGCTATCAACATGCTTTGGTTTTTTCTTAACACGGTCATTTTAATGAGTGTTATATTATATTGTTGCTGCCTTATTCCATGTCTTCTATTGCACGAATTCAAAATTGCAACAAAAATTAAGAATTACCCTTTCACAAGAAATCCAACAGAAAAACTTTAATATCACCGGTATCAAATTCTTGTGTGAATAAAAAAGTATAAATGAAAACATTATTCTCTTTTGTATGCTTTATAGAATGATTGTGCTCCAACCATACAATTTTTTCTGCGATGTGCTTAGATAAGTTTAATAACGTATTTCCCTTGCATCTTTTTTTTTTTCATTGTGTAGCGTTGGATTGTTGCATAATACTGGCATTATTTTCACAATAATCTAGGAAGCTATATGGGAGGCTACAGGATGTTTTCGTGCCAGAAATGTATGCGAACCAAAGCAGCCGTCGTGTCCTTCTTATGGAATGGGTAGAGGTGCATTACGTGTTTTTTATTTTCTAAAGACTTTTCAGGAATTATATACCTAAAGCCAAACTTTGAATCGGCTTGTTAATCTACTTTTTGCAGGGGAAGAAGTTAGCGGATGTCAAAGATCTTTATCTAGTAGAGGTAGAAACATGGCGTTAATATTATATTTTGAATCCTTTTCCCTTTCTTTTTTTTTCCTCTCCTGTTATTGGTATAAGTATTGTAACCTTAAAAAGAGTTGTCTAAATGTGAACACTTCGTGTAGATTTAGCGCATTGTCTTCACTCAACGAGAATGGATGAAAAATAATTCATTAAGCTCATCCCAACTTGGTGTTATAAGCTAATAAGGATGATGCTGAATAATAATAATAATAAAGGATGATGCTGAATAGTTGCATGATATATGTTACTGAACAGGTTGGAGTTTATTGCTCACTTTCCCAGCTTTTAGAATATGGATTTTATCATGCTGATCCTCATCCTGGAAATCTTCTTCGAACATCTGATGGGAAGCTAGCATATTTAGGTATATCTTATGAGTATATTATTAGATGGTTATGATATATTATGAAGCTGCATTGCTCTGTTCAATATTTTATATGGAAAACATAATTTCATTTTACGCCTTCGCCACATGGAGCATACCATATTCAGATGCTAGATCACTCTTTTATGCCACAAACGAACCAAAGGAACCCAATTTTATATAGACACATTTCAAATTCTCCCAACATGTATATTCTCTTGCCTTATTTCCTCTGTTTGGTTTGCGTTATCAGCATTATTTTTTATGTTCATTCAAAATGTTGTTGCATTTTTTGGCATTAATTTATTAATCTCACTTGGTTTTTTCTTCGTGCTAATTTGGTGTGTTCAGGATCAATTGGCAATTTAAAGCAAACTTTTTATTTTGTTCTTAGATACTTGAAAAGATGGCGAGTTCAGGGTAATATATGGGTTGATGATTTTATAGAGAAAGAAAAAAGTGGAATTGATGCAATACAAGATATGCATCAAAATTATTTTAGCATTTCCTAGTATTTTTAGATAGTTTTAGGATTTATTTTAGTGTATTTAATTATTAGGATTTTCTATATTTTGAATTAGACAATTTGATTTTAAAACTTATTTAGAGCTGGATTTTATATTTAGTTTGAATTTTTAAATTGAGCCCTATTTCTATAAATAAGGGTTTCATGACTTGTAATTGAATAATAAATTGCGATGAATTGCATTACAAAGATTCCTTTCTCTCATCTCTCTCTCTTTCAGCCAGGTTGTTTACACTTGATTCCTCTCCTCTCTTTCTCTCCCCTATCCCATGACATCTCACCCCTCCCCTACTTTGCAATTTCTAATCCCGAGATTCCCTTCATGACTATTCTCTCTTGGCTCAAAATCCAATGATGGAAGCCTCTCTCTCTTCCCTCAATTTCTGGGTGTGGCTTGTCCTAATTTTCTCTCCAGCTTCCTCTCCTTACAACTTGAACTGAAGTTTCTTTTAATTGGGAATTGAAATAAAGTAGGTCGAAGCTATTCAATCTTGGAAGAAGGGAGAACAAGCAACGTGACCATCAACAAACTCCCATCAATAAGTTAGCATAATGTTTTATGATTTTTTTATATTAATGTCGATAAAAAATTTTGAAATATGCAAGCAAAGCATGATTATGCCCCAATCCCAATAAAATTGATGTCTATTAGTGTTGTTATTGATTCAAGTCGTAAATTTTAATCGACTCAAAAGTAAAGTTTTAATGCCCAATTTGTCATTGCACTAGATGCAATTAAGTTGTTTATTTAGGATTATTATTGTGATGATCCGAGTTTTAGAAATGAACTTATTGTGATTATCAATCATTGGTAATCAAGTCCCTTGTGGAGTCTAACCTTAAGTTTGCGCCTGGGAGTATTCTTCAACTTAAATCTATGATTGGACCCAAGCTTTTTACTAAGATTAAGATATCTTCTATTATTGTTATTATTGAGATAAAGAAGCAGGTTGATACATATATGTATTCTTGTGAGGTTCTTCTCTAGATATAAAGTTTATTCCTTATATTAAACAACTATTTTCTTCTTAAGAAGTACATGTTGAACTTGTGTTATCATTGCTGCTACTATATGTACACATAAGTTTTTCAATGGTAAATCATAATTCCAATTAGTAGTAATTATAATGGAGAAGAAGAAATATATATGCTAGTCATTGAACATTCAAATAACATGAGAACATAGATATACGTATTACGTACAAAGGTTTGCCTATAGTCATTTGATAATAAATTTAATAGCTTTAGCTTAAGAAGATTAATAAGAAATCAAATTGTAAAACTCTAAGTTGTTGTAATTCTAATATATAAACATAAAAATTGGCATTTCATAATAATAGGAAGTGAATATGGCCTCAGGATGATATATTCATAATAGCTTCATATAATTAAGATTATAATTATGGAATGTGGAATGATCATAACATTTGGCATATTTTTATGTCATATGCTTTGTTTATAGCATGATCATGGTATTTGAATGTAATCATCACAGTCCATCAATAATATGTAAATAATTTTCATATCATATTATTTAACGTTGAGTTATTCTTTCCTTCTTCCTGTTCAATATTCGGTCAAGTTTGCAAAACTTAGGTAATAACTTGCATTTGGAATCGTGGACATGAGTAGTGAAATGATCATGACATTTATGAAATTATGAGATAATGTAGCTTTACATGTATAATTCATAGTAATATAAGGAATTTCATTAAAAAATCAAGACCAATATTTTTGTTGTATACATATAATATTGTGACACTTTGCGATAATTTTTTGAACTCATTAAATATTATTAATTAACTATATTTGCATCAAATTAATAATCAAGCTGATGCAGGACTAATTAGATGACATGCTTATGGCTTCCTTTTAGGCATTGCACAACTCTTTGATTAGAATAGTTTTGGATTAAAATTATTAGCAATTCTCAATGTTGACTAAAACAAATAAAGAGATGCTTTGCGTAGGCTAAATCACATACTCAAAGCGTTGGAATTTTCAAGATAAATAAGACAATTGAAAGTCTTCAATGTAATCCCTAGTCTAACAACGAGATTTAGGATGCAAAGAAAGTACACTCAATAACCTACGAATTACTAGGCTTAGCAAGAGCACTTGGATGAGACTTTGCGATTACAATCAAGCCTCTCCACCTTGCCGTCGGTTTCTCCACCACACCCGACCACCTCTCCTCCCAAAACCCACGGTTTTCCCCTTACCCGGAAACCACCACCGTCGTTTCCACAAACCGCCGGCCACCTTGCCCCAAAACCTCTTTTGCCGCCGGCCTAGCCTCAATGCCGCCGGCCACACCCCACTTCCATTCATTTTTGAGTTCCCTAATTATGTTGGAGACCACCTGTAAAAAAATTCTGAAATTCAAATTCAATCAATTTTGAATTTCAAACTCTTTCCTAGTTTAGTCACTTATTTTAGGAAAGTTGTAACTCATATCTATTTTGAAATTTTAATTCAAATTGGATGTGATTAAATGTTTCCTAAATCCTTAAGTCTAAATTAGAAAATCAAATCTTCTCATTAATTCCCTCACCCAGGTTCCCGCCGGCTCCCCTCTGGCCAAGGAGGAAAGTATTTCCTAATTGCCTATTAGCCCACTTTGGAAAATTTTCAAATTCTCCCTTCATTACTCAGCCGAAACTCTTCCACTGTATTAAGTATTTAATTTCCTAAAGTTAATGCATTGATTTAGGAAATTAATTCCCTCTCCCGTGGATCAACCCGCCCCCTTCCCCCTCCTGCTCCTGGGCGTGCGTTACCTGGACCGATCCTTCCCTCTCCTCAACAGCTCACTTCCTCTTTTCACGCCAAGCCATTGAATTGCCTTAGATTCCCTTCTTCCCAATACCACCTGTGCATTGAAAATCTGAGAATTATCTCAGATTTCTAAAGCAAAATCTGAGCTCAAAGTGAGATGTTGATGGCAACCCTTGGAAGAAGAACCTTACCCATTTATTAGAGAAACTTCCTTCTCTACAATAAGGATCGAGATTGCTGACGTCAAGTGGAAGATCTCCGCGTCTCCTTGAGCAAAGGTTTTGTCCTTCTACACTCGCATTCAAAGTCTTCTAAAGTCTAAATTCTCAATGGGTTTGATTGTATTCATAAAGGCTCCTCCAAGTGCTCTTGCTAAGCTTAGACATTCGTAGGAATTGAGCGTGCCGTCTATGCATCCTACGTCTCGTTGTTAGATTAGGGATTTAATTTGAAAACTACTATTCGGTATTGTTTTTATTTTCTCAATTATCTTGATAGTTCAAATTCGGAGCATGTGATTTCGCCTACGCAATTGATCGCTTCATTTGTCTTAATCGTCGTTTGAAGATTGCTTATAATTTTGTTCTGAAATTATTCTAATTCAATAGTTGTGCAATGCTCAAATGAAACCATAACCATAGCATCTAAAGTAGTCCTGCATCATCTGGTATCAGAGCATGGT
>NW_021319518.1:3572047-3623878 GCF_001605985.2 Dendrobium catenatum | reverse complement strand
ACCATGCTCTGATACCAGATGATGCAGGACTACTTTAGATGCTATGGTTATGGTTTCATTTGAGCATTGCACAACTATTGAATTAGAATAATTTCAGAACAAAATTATAAGCAATCTTCAAACGACGATTAAGACAAATGAAGCGATCAATTGCGTAGGCGAAATCACATGCTCCGAATTTGAACTATCAAGATAATTGAGAAAATAAAAACAATACCGAATAGTAGTTTTCAAATTAAATCCCTAATCTAACAACGAGACGTAGGATGCATAGACGGCACGCTCAATTCCTACGAATGTCTAAGCTTAGCAAGAGCACTTGGAGGAGCCTTTATGAATACAATCAAACCCATTGAGAATTTAGACTTTAGAAGACTTTGAATGCGAGTGTAGAAGGACAAAACCTTTGCTCAAGGAGACGCGGAGATCTTCCACTTGACGTCAGCAATCTCGATCCTTATTGTAGAGAAGGAAGTTTCTCTAATAAATGGGTAAGGTTCTTCTTCCAAGGGTTGCCATCAACATCTCACTTTGAGCTCAGATTTTGCTTTAGAAATCTGAGATAATTCTCAGATTTTCAATGCACAGGTGGTATTGGGAAGAAGGGAATCTAAGGCAATTCAATGGCTTGGCGTGAAAAGAGGAAGTGAGCTGTTGAGGAGAGGGAAGGATCGGTCCAGGTAACGCACGCCCAGGAGCAGGAGGGGGAAGGGGGCGGGTTGATCCACGGGAGAGGGAATTAATTTCCTAAATCAATGCATTAACTTTAGGAAATTAAATACTTAATACAGTGGAAGAGTTTCGGCTGAGTAATGAAGGGAGAATTTGAAAATTTTCCAAAGTGGGCTAATAGGCAATTAGGAAATACTTTCCTCCTTGGCCAGAGGGGAGCCGGCGGGAACCTGGGTGAGGGAATTAATGAGAAGATTTGATTTTCTAATTTAGACTTAAGGATTTAGGAAACATTTAATCACATCCAATTTGAATTAAAATTTCAAAATAGATATGAGTTACAACTTTCCTAAAATAAGTGACTAAACTAGGAAAGAGTTTGAAATTCAAAATTGATTGAATTTGAATTTCAGAATTTTTTTACAGGTGGTCTCCAACATAATTAGGGAACTCAAAAATGAATGGAAGTGGGGTGTGGCCGGCGGCATTGAGGCTAGGCCGGCGGCAAAAGAGGTTTTGGGGCAAGGTGGCCGGCGGTTTGTGGAAACGACGGTGGTGGTTTCCGGGTAAGGGGAAAACCGTGGGTTTTGGGAGGAGAGGTGGTCGGGTGTGGTGGAGAAACCGACGGCAAGGTGGAGGAGGGTGAGGAGACTCGAAGAGAGGAAGGTGAGAATACAAAATAAAGGAAAATCACGAACCCGGCCGTCTCCAAGGTTGGTGGGTGATGCGCCAATCTCTTCCTCTCCTAGGAAGCTCACTCCATTAGGACTCTCAAGCACACAATTCTCATGCAAGAAGGAATTTCAATCAGCAATCATTCATTAACCTTGAAAATAAAACAAAGGGGCCTTAAATAGCCTCATACAAAGGACTCCAAATAAAATGACACCATTGCCCTTAGGCTTACACATGACAACTCCCATAAAAAGGGGTACGACGGGAAATACTAAAATACACATAAGCAAATAATAAAATGCATGAAAATAAAATACATCGACTCAAAAATATAAAGACTTGATCGTGGCCGTAGATCGGCGGCCACGTCTCTGATAAACCATCCACGCTGATCTGATGTCCCTATCATTCTCCCGGGGTGGGAGAAAACTCGACTCCGTCGAGTAAGAATCTCTGGCGCTCTCGTAGATCTCTAGTGCATCTGGATCAATCTGCTGTAACTCCTCGCGATCTAGCCACGTATCCTCTGACTCGGGCTTTCCTTTCCACCTGATCAAATACCTTCTTCGTCCTCCTTCTCTTGTGGATATGATTTCATCACTTAAAGACTGCCTCCACTTGCTCTGCTATAGGAAATTTGGGAATATTTGGTATTGGAGGTAGGTTTGGGATCTCACAGGGTGGGTTCACACAAGGCTGTTTTGATAGTGGATTTTGTGGGTTAAAATCAGGACTTTCATATGCCACTAAGTCTTCTATGTTAAAAGAGGAATTTATATTGAAATCTGCAGGCAGATCTACTACATAAGCATTGTCATTAATTCTCTTAAGTATTTTGACAAACCCAGCACTCTTTACATGCAATTTCTTAACTGTTCCCGGAGGGAACCGTTCCGGACGAATCCGCACCATAACAAAATCACCAACCTCAAAAGTTTTAAATCGACGTTTTAAATATGCATGTAATTTATATTCATGATTATTCTTTTCAATTTGTTGTGCAATGTCTTTATGAAGTTCATGCAAATGAGATGCAAATGCTGATGCAGACTCAGAAATCCTATACCTAGAACTCATGGGTATCAGATCTAACTGCTGTCTAGGTTTGAACCCGTATACAATTTCGGAAGGACTTAAGCCAAGGGTACAATTCACTGAATCATGGTAGTCGAGTCCAACTAGGATACGCTCAGATAGGGAGGCTCCATGGGCTAGATCTAAAACATAAGAATTGCCTATCATCGGGGGTAATGGATCAGGAAGATGGATCTCCACAAGCCTACTAGGTACGAGCTGACTCTCAAGAGGGACAGATTCGTCAGACTCAGTGGGAGTCTCACAATCGACTAAGGTGTGTGAAGGGGCACTCGGGGCTATAGCGGTTATCAGGTTTAGTCCCTTCTTGGTTTTGACAGGGCTGGATTCAGGCTCATCCGTAATCCGGGGCTGTAATGGCATCAGCTTGATCTTTTTGCCCTTATGTTCAAACACGCAGGTGTTTGAAAGCCCATAAATGTGGACATCGTTATTGTAAATCCAGGGGCGTCCTAGCAAAATTTGTCCAACATTCATAGCCAACACATCGCACCAGACGTTCTCCTTATAAGTGGCAAAGGAGATGGGCACGTGGATTCGTTCCTGCACCTCCAAGGCATTAGAGTTGACCCACGATACCTTATACGGGTTGGGGTGAGGAACGACATACAGACCTAACTGGGATACCATGCTGGAGGAAATAGCATTAATGCAACTACCACTATCCACTATGACTTTGCAATTCTTGTCTTTGATTTTGGTGTAGGTGTGGAAAATCGAGGTCCTACGCCAGTCATCAGTGGGTGTCGGGTGGGATAGAGCACATCTCACCATGCAGATGGGAGGGGTATCCAATTTCTGAAGGCAATTGAGGACCATAGTGTCGTCGTCCTCCTCGAAGTATTCGCCTTCTTCCTCAACTTGGTGGATCTGATCAACCTCGAGCTCGAGATCGTCCTGAGTTACTTCTTCAACGATCGAAACCTTATAAGGATAGGAGCACTGAGAAGCGATATGCCCATACCCCTGGCATCGAAAGTATTTGGTCCCGGGACTGGACCGAGGGGCATCCGGGGTGGAAGGTTTGCTTCTAAAATCAGATCTAGGTGCAGGTGGACCTATGGGTGGTCGGGTCGTGCTCCCAGGAGTGGGACGTGAAGCAGGAGTGTGCGGGGTGGAACTACCGGCTGATCTATACGAGGGTCTAGAATCGTGGGAACGACTAGGGTGCTGAGAACGGGACTCCTCTAGATCAAGCACTAGGCTGTAGGCATTCTCCAGTGTAGTGACGTTCCGGGCAAACAACTCATTGCGAAGATCTTCTCGTAACCCGGTACGAAACATAGATAAGATCTGCGCGGGGGTGGTAGAGGTCTCCCCTTTGCAGCGAATCAAGAAGTCATCAAACGAGGCGATGTACTCCTTCACTGGTTTGTTGCCTTGGGTCAACCTATTCCATCTGTCCAATAGGCGGGGGAAGTACGACGAAGGCAAGTACTTCTGTTTGAGTTCTCGCTTCATGGACAGCCAGTCTACAATAGGGTACTCATTCCTATCCTCCCTGAGACTCTCTAAGTTCGCCCAAAACTGACTCGCCCTACCCGTAAGCTTCATAGCAGCAAAACTAACCTTTCTGGCCTCAGAAATATCAGACCACTTAAAGAAATTGTCCATACCTTTGATTCACTCCAGGAAGAGCTGGGGATCGAGGGTGCCATCAAAGGTAGGAGCATCAACCTTAATGTTCTTCATAAGTGGTGCATCGGGATCATGGCCGGGGTAGGTAGCACGATGATTGACACGGTGGTGCCTCTCATCCAAATCAGGATCATGACGTGGATCATGTCCATGATAGTGAGCTCGATGATTAGCCCGATGTGGCCTCTCATCCGGGTAGGTTTCATCCCCATACATAGAAGGAGGTCTAGATGGGGTGTAGGGAGTAGGATGGTCTCTAGCTCGCTCAAGTGTATCAAATCTCTCGGTGGTGTTCCTACGAAGCTTAGCTAGATCCGACTGGTTTTCCTTGAGTTGCTGACTAATAGTATTCATTTGACCTACCAAGAGGTCTAGGGTCCTTCCTAGTTGTTCCGGGTCCATTCCTAAACACAATGGGGTACTTAGAGGGTTTCCTAAAAAGTGGACAGCAAGCTAGGGAAAGAAAAGACACTCTAAAATGGCCCTATATGGTGCAGGAATTTCAGGGACAGCAAACTACACTCAAGTACTAAGTCACCCTAACAAGTAATAATGAATGCAAGGTTTAAGGACAGCCAAAACACACTTAAATAGTGATCCTAAAGTTTGTAAAACTGCAGGAATTCTCTAGACAGCACGCTAAACAAGGGTGTAAGATGAACTTAAGATGTTTTATGCTCACAAAATGACATAATATGCTTTAGGAGCACCCTATGGATAAAATAAAAGCTTTTCTAAATGAAAAATAATGTAAAATGAAAACACAAAAAGGAAAACTACCAGGAATCCTAAGACATGCAAGAGCATACCATGCTCTGATACCAGATGATGCAGGACTAATTAGATGACATGCTTGTGGCTTCCTTTTAGGCATTGCACAACTCTTTGATTAGAATAGTTTTAGATTCAAATTATTAGCAATTCTCAACGTTGACTAAAACAAATAAAGAGATGCTTTGCGTAGGCTAAATCACATGCTCAAAACGTTGGAATTTTCAAGATAAATAAGACAATTGAAACAATGCAAAATAGTAGTCTTCAATGTAATCCCTAGTCTAACAACGAGATTTAGGATGCAAAAAAAGTACACTCAATAACCTACGAATTACTAGGCTTAGCAAGAGCACTTGGATGAGACATAAGGCCTTCACTCAAGCCAAAGAGAATTTAGATTTCAAAGAAATAAGATACAAGTGAGAAAAGAAAACTTTGCTAAAGAGACGTGGAGATCCTCCACTCAAGGCCTTCGACATGCTCGTTGATGACTTCCATTAGAACGCACAAGACGTCATCCAAGTCCTCGTCAATAGTACGGTCAACCTCCTTCTCCTGGATGATGTAATCAAATCTCTTGAAAAGAAAGAAACTTCTCTTGCCTTGTGGGAGGGGAAAGAGCCAAATGCTGAAACCTGAAATCAGTTTCAGATTCTCATAATTAGATTATGAAAATTTAGTCAAGAAGACCCAAGATTAGCCCTTAGAAAATTCGGCCAGCAGCAGGTGAGGAGTTCCAACTTATTCTCACAGAGAAATCCAGCACTAAGAGAGAATTTCAAAAGAATTTCCAATGGGAGGCTGGCGGGAAAGAATTTCTAATGGGAGGCTGGCGGGTACGTGAGAGAGGATTTCCATGAAATTATTTCCTAGTTCAGAAAGCAATTTTAGGAAAATAAAGAGATGGGGGTTGAATAGATTCGGCCCAGGCAAATCTATGGGAGATGTGAAATTACTTCCCAAAAACCAATGATTGATTTAGGAAATATTTCCCCTATCAGGCTATGATGGGGCCGGCGGCAGTGAAGGGCTAGGGAGGGAATTAAATGCCAGTAATTGAGGTTACTAAATTCATATTTGGATTTAGGAAAGATTTGTCTGAAATCCAAGTGTTTGAATTTCAAATAAATCCCCAATTGAATACTTTCCTAAAATAGATGGGTTATTTTAGGAAAGGTTTTGAATTTGAATTCAAATGAAATTAAAATTAAATTCATCCCAAATTCAACCACATCCAATTAGGAAACTCAGGGTGACAAGGGACCAAAGGGGGAGGAGATGGGCGGACCGACCGGCGACTAAGGAGTTGGGGCTGGTGGCTTAGGGGCTCGGGTAGGGGTTGTGAACCGTGGGTTTTGAGTGGGGTGAAGGTCGGGTGAGGGGATGGTTGGCCGGCGGTGGTGGTGGGAGGAAGGGGAGGAACAAGAAACAAAAGGGAAAGAAAAAAATAAACCATGAACCCGACTTATCTAAGTTGGTGGGTTTTTCACAGATCTCCCTCTCCTAGGGATTTCTCTCCATTAGAACTCACAAGCTCTCTCAAACTCATCCAAGAAGAAAATTCATAAGCAAATATTCATTAACTCAAAACGAAGGAAATGAGGCTATAAATAGCCGAGTACAAAGGCTCAAGAAAATAAAAGACCAACTTGCCCTTTGGGCTTACATGCAACCACTCCCATGAAATGGGTACAAAGGGAAATAATAACGACACCTAAGCAAATAAGAAAATGCATAAATAAAATAAAATACAATCATGACTCAGAAATACAAGGACTCGATCGTGGCCGTAGATCGGCGGCCACGTCTCTGATAAACCTTCCACGCTGATCTGATGTCCCCATCACAAGCTTAGTCAGCTTTACTGAAATATTCAATCAATCACTAATTTTCTTAATAATTTTGGTATCATCACGCTAAAACCATCTTGGAATTTTGAAGAAGACAGATAAAAAATCACCACGCAAGGGAAGAGAAAATCTAGATTCCACTGCTCAAACGTCTTTATGATAAAGTCAGAAAGGAGATAAGTTCAGAAGCAATATAACTCTGAACGCCAACTACTGCACTTCTCCCAAATCCACAAAATAATAAAACCTACAAGACGAATACAACCATGAACCATTCAATACAACTGCCTCAATGCGGCTTTCTTTGTTGAGCTTAATCTAAATTGAATCAAGACTAAAATAATGCTAAGCAATATGAACTATCCTAAAATTATGAAATAAAAGTACACCTTCTGGACTCTCATCACCGGCATGTTTTTAAATTCTAAAAAAAATAAAATAAAATAAATCAATAAGCTGTGCACAAATTATTGCTCTATGCTTTGCTTCTTATGCTAATAAACACAGATTTTATAATTGGTTGTACTTCAGGGAAAAAGGGCGTAATATTGATTGTAGTTCATGTGCCAATGCCGAATAGAAGATTGAAATTGTTCCACTAGTACCTTAATTTTTGCTGTTTTTCGCACAGAATAGTCAGATTACACGACTCCATTCTAAAATAAGTCATACATTTAATGCCTATATATTGGCAAAATCTACTAGCTTCATTAACCATTCTGTTTTAAAGTCTATTGCATCGATTATGTACAAAATATTCATGCTCATGAAGGATAAAATGCAAATTCAAGGAATGTCTTCGACTTAATTAATCTGCTTCTATTTTTTCCACTTAACAATTTGCTTCTGTAGATTTAGTCTTCTATGTATCCTGAGACAAAAGGACATTTTTTTATCATCTACTTGACTATATTTAACATGCTTTTTTCTTTACAGATTTTGGAATGATGGGGGAGTTTAGGCAAGAACTCCGTGATGGATTTATTCAAGCATGTCTTCATCTTGTTAACCGAGATTTTGATTCTTTAGCAAAGGACTTCGTTACTCTTGGGTAATTGGTGATTTCCTTAGATATCATTCTCTGTTAGCCTGTGTTTCTGGTTTGATGCACTGGTACACCAATTTTTTTTTCTTGACTTTGCTCTTCCATATGAATGAGTTAAGAAGCCCAGATTATTTGAGAATCATATCCCTCATGTTAATACCTATCTTTCTATTTGATCAATCTGGTAACACTGCAATGGAATTTCACGTCAACAGGTTCTGGTTTAGTATTCACTGTGAGTAATATCACAAGATAAAAAAGAACAATAGGACATCAGTTTGAAGGTATGAATGATTAATAATAAGATTAAGCACAGGCTGCCTATGTTTTATTATGAACTTTTATATTTAGTTTGCAAAATATAAAATGTTATGAGTTATGCATTAAAAAAATGCAGATCATGGGATTCTGCAGCATGTAAAAATGGGATAAGGTTAAAATAAAGAAAGTTTGTCAAACTAAATTCACACAATTTGAAGTTTTAGTTTTTGAGCATATCTTACATTTTTTCATTGGTGTGGGTATCATCTGCTATGGTTTTTTGTGTTTAGATAAGCATGGGTAATATTTTCACCGCAAATTCTTTGTCAATGCCAGCAGCTTTTGATGGGAATCTCTTAGTTTAGTTCATCAAGCAACTCAATGGAGTTTTTAATCTGTATGTTTCACCCTGTTTTGATCCTCCAACCGCTTGGACTTACATGAACTGTATTTTTACAATGTTTATGCAGGCTTCTTCCTCCCACTGCACAGAAGGATGAAGTCACGAAAGCGCTGACAGGTCCTTGTCTGTATATACTCCTATTTTCTGATCATTGGTTGCACTTTTTTAGTATAAACTTTTTTAATTACGCTAGAATTATGGAGGTTGCTGCATCTACACGTTTAAATTTCATTTCTCTTAATGATACCGGACCACTGTTTCTACAATTGTGACATACATGCAGATGTATTCGAAGATGCTGTCAACAAAGGAGTCCGCAATATAAGTTTTGAAGATTTGTCTGCAAATCTGGGTCTCACCATGTAGGTACTTGTCCCTCAAATGGTTTGGGGTCTGTTTTAGAAATAGGTAAAGGATTTAGAAATATTGTCAGCACTAGCATTGTCGTCATTATTATTTTATTAGCATCCTAGCTTTCGTGAAAATTGTTTTAGTTGATAAAATTGTGATATTGTTTGCTCTATTCATAGGATTTTACTGCATTTCGTGATTTGAGAAAAGCATACGGCAAGTTTGACACATTTGCAATTCAAAAAAAAAAAAGAGAAAAAGATGTTTTCCTTTACATATAGTTTGGGGACCGTAATTATCAAAAGTTTAAGGACTTTTGATGACAAGAAGCTCACATTAAACGAAATCATCATAAAGTGCTGTTGGTGAAGAACTGTAACACTGAATGTTTCCAGTTTTTCTGATTTGCGACACTTATTGTCAAACCTTGTCATTTTTTTTTCATTTGATATCTGCTGACATCTATTATCGGTCTTCAGGTACAAGTTTAAATTCCGAATACCCTCATATTTCTTTCTCGTGATTCGAAGGTAATCACTGTAACCTTAAATTATGCGTTGTAGTTTCCTTGATTTTAGTGGTGCATTGATGCCTCGGCTCTTTTTTTATTTGAAAAACATGCTTCCGGCTGTTTAACTGTTACAAAATTTACGCAAGCTAGTTTGCATGCCAAACATGTTAGATTTATGACTCAATATTGATTGTCCACTTTTTAGATGTTTCCAGCCTTGCAGTTCTGGAGGGTATTGCAATTGGTTTCGATCCAAATTACAAGGTTTTGAGTAGCTCATATCCATGGATTGCAAGAAAAGTGTTAACAGATAGCTCTCCACAACTCCGATCTACATTACAAACCCTTCTTTATAAGGTTTTCCTTATGCGTTGATCTTGAAATATCACTAGCTTTGTTGCATTCAAAATCGTGTGCTTTTCTGTTCTATATTCTTATTTGTCTGAGCACTTAGAACTATTTTTTGTCTCATCAGGAAGGCGTTTTCAGGATTGATCGTTTGGAGTCACTGTTAATCGAGGTTTGCTTCTTGTGACTTTTTTTTTTTTTGGCTTCAGTGATATTTACGTGTTGGGCCCATAAAGTAGGCTCTTGGAAAGCCTTATACAAAAAAAAAAATTACTTCAGACTTAGGACTCCATGCTGTACTTAAGCTCTTGGTATTTTACTTTTGACAAAACATTCTTTGGTGGACTAAGACATTAACCTTGAGATGAGTGAAAACAATAAGTAAATATCATAGTAAGAAAAAACTTCCTAAAGTTGCTGTACTGATTGCTTACCTTACGCAGGTGCCGTTTTGTATTTCCTAACTTTTAGTCTGTCCAGGCAGGCACAATCTTGTGTTTTTCTTTTACAATGATGACTCATCCTGTTATCAATGTGTAAATCTGCATAACTTTTGCTTTACATTCGGATATTCGAACATAAATTTTCCTTTAAAACATTTAGAAAAAGACTAGAGCATCATCCAGTTTTTTTATATATAAAACATCTCCCACTTAATATGTTAGTTCATGAGTTTGAATCAACACAATATTGTAAAGCATGTTTTTTTTTTCGCCAATTCAATTATTTGGACCAGATAGCAATTTCTACATCCACAAGATTTGTTATCGTCGATTGATATGTTTATCCCCGTAAAATGAGGTGAAAAGTATGGAGCCGGCTAGTCTATTATTCCACCCTTCAGAGGAGATGGAGAAGAGTAGAAGGCCATCAGATCAGAAGAATTCAATAAACAGTCAATTGCTATCTTCCTAATAAAATAGGTCCTAAGGCACTCTAAGATATTAAAATTGGTCATAATTGATTATTCTGAAATAAAATACTTGCAAACCACTAGTTGACATCACACATGATTTGTTATCATCAAATCACTAATGAGCCATAGGGTCAAATGGAGGTGCATGTGCGAAGGTGAAGGACACATAATTGTGTGTAATATATATGTGAGATTTTGGTATTTTCATCTTCTTTGTTTGTGCATGAGTGTCCTTAGAAATTAGGGAAGGGTTGGTATGTGCTCCTCTTGTGTTCCATGATCATTATTTTTTGTTAGTAAATTAGATCTTCTCTCCTCTCTTATAGACATAAACTTGTGTGAAACAAAACAACTTTTTATCTCACTATGAATCCTTTTTCTCAAATTCTCATTTAAATATAATAAAATATGTCATTTTTAATACTTTCTAACTAAGTTTTTTAGATCTATCTCCACCTTTCTTAATATCAGACGGATCTAATACATCTACTCTCTTAATAGAGTCATCAGAAGGCTGACGTCTTCTGTGACCAAACCATCTAAGGTGACTCTATAATCTTATCTGCCACCAAAGCTACTCAACCCTTTCACATAAATACTCATTTCACATTTTGTCTCTAAGTGTAAAGCCACTCTTGCACCTAAGCATCCTCATCTCTACAATAGTTAACTTAGTTTTATGCTTTTCTTTTAATGGCCAACATTCTGTGCCATGAAGCATTGCAAATCTCACCACCATCTTATAATTTTTCTTTTCTAGGTTTGAAACTAAACCATATGAATCTTAGTTATTTTTGATTGTTTTCTCTCTTTCTAATTTGAGATTGTTTGTAGCATATCATACTTTATCTTAATAATACTTTAAGATTGTCTTTTTGACACCCTCTTTACTACAAAAGGAAACATTTGTGCACCGTCTAATACATAAATTATATTGGAAGTTCATTTCTGATAGGAATTAAGTGGAAGCAGTTTTCACAAAAATCATTGGATCAAACATAAAAAATTTTGAAGAAGAATGCCCCAAAATAATTTTTATTGAAAGAACTATAAAAAGAAATGCAAGATACAATTGGATCTTCAATTACAGAGGAAGATCCGGCTCCCCCAATTCCCTAGCCGCCTGCTAGAGCCCAAATGATCTAAGAATAAATTAAATTTAGCAAATTTCAAAACATAATCTGAAATCAACCCATAGTTAGCCTTAAATAGACTCCCATAATTCCCTCCCAAATCAGCCCCATTTCCCTAAATAAATTCCTCTCATATTTGAATTCAAATTATATTTATTTTTCTAATTAATTCTCTCCCTATTATAATTAGAACTTTCCTAAACAATCCCCCCCCTTAACTCCTCATTTTCCCTAAATAATTCCCTCTTAGATTTTCAATTCAAATTAGATATCTTTCCCGAAATAATTCCCTCCCAATTGTAACTAAAACTTTTTCTAAACAATTCTCCTTTGATTAAGAACCTTCCTAAATAGTTCTCTTTTGATTAGGAAACTTTCTAATTTCCTCCCAATCAAATCGGCTGGTCCATCAATTTCACTCTTAGGATTGGAGATTATAAGAAGCAACATAGATGGATGCTATATATTGTATCATTCAAGTATGAATAGACCAACAACAACAACAACAACAACATCAAGTCTTTATCCTACTATTTGGGTTCGGCTACATGAATTATTTTTCTTCATTGTTCCCTGTTAAAAGTTAAATTCTCATTTAAATCTAATAAAGAAATGTCATTTCAAATATTTTTTTAACCAAGTCTTTTTAGGTCTACCTCTACCTTTTTTAACATAAGTCAAATCTAATAAAAAAATATATTAATTAAATAATCATAAAAAATACAGAGTACTTGCCTGAATAATACAGCATGCTTCCTATAGCTATGACAACTGTAGAATGCTCTATAGCAATTATTTATCACTTATAGTTTGTTCGTATACCTGCACCTTATCCTATTCTGTCTAATACATTTCATTGGCAGTCACTTCGTGCAAAAAACGAGCAGTCTTTTGCTAGGAGTCAACTTGAAAGTACAGATTCATCTGCCGCAATGAAGCAAGCTGTATCTTTTACCCTGTCTGCAAAAGTAGGATGGATCTCCCTTGTTACTCTGTTAAATTTTTGTTTTAAAAATCTTGCATAACTTACAATAAATTCCCCCCTCCGCTATTTCAGGGTGCATTCGTAAGGGAAATTCTTCTCCAAGAATTTGCCAAGGTGCATATGCCTTTTTGCTGTTTTGAAGCAAAGTTTTTCTAAAGTGTCAGTTTTATTCTGAGAAGTTGTTGGCCCCAGTGTATTAGTAATGGTGAAAATCTGTTGCATTGTTTAGCATTAAATTTCATCTATGTTCCTAAGACACATTTGATGTTTAATGTAAGCTCATGTTTTTGTTATTATCAGCTTCGATTCTAACTTTATGTTGGCCCTTTCGTAAGTTCTCATTGTCAACAGTTCCATTTTTTAAGGGTTTGAATGTAAAAAACAGAAAAAACTACTCTTGTGGAGATAATCAATAAAGCATATTTTTTTAACTAGTTTATAGTAATTTTCAAAATTCTGGATAATCTGATTAATGAATCATCATGAAGGACTCTAGGCTGCTTTCTTACTATTACAAAACAATTATACCTCTATACGTAGCTTGTCATGGGAAGGCTGGCATATTTCTGTTGATATTTTTAGCAGTTTTTTCAGTCTTTTATGTAGGTTTTCCTTGAGAATCACTTCTGCTAACTTGTTATGCTGAAAATGCAGGGATTAGATGCACTAAGCTTGGCGACCATGAATTATGTCTCATCATCCACTTCAATAATACCGTTTTCATCAGTTCCAATGGCTGATGAAGATCGCAATAACTTGAGAACCTTAAGTCGTCTTATCCTACTTCTGTACAGGCTTCAGAAACAAGATTATACAAGCGCAGTAAGCAAAATCTGTTCCTAGTTTATTGTAAATGATCATATCCGATTTCTTGAGTAGTTACACCAGATTTGGAGAATAGGAATTGCTTGAAAGGATTTATCCTGTGTCTTAATAAAACGCTAATCAACACTAGACGCCTGGAAACCCTAAGATTTGGCAAATCCTTGAATAGCTTATTTTGTTTATTAACTTTAAATGTCAGTGAAGAATGGTTTGGATGACAAAGGATTGGAATTACAACATATTTTCAAGGGGTTATTTTGGATCACTTTTTGTTTATTTATTTATTTATTTATATTTATTTTGTTTATGTTTCAATATAAAATCAAAACCAGTTTGGTATCTTAAAGAAAGGCTATTTTTTTATTAATATCGTACAAGTCATTCATTTTGCGGTTTGGAAAAGAGCGGTTGTGTTGCAGTCGGAGATTTTGGTGGACTAGACTTGGATGACTTGGTTTAAGGACAAGTTGGCCGGTGGAGGGCTTGGGGCTGGTCGATAGCAGATGCAGGGGTATTAGGATTTTGAAAATAGTGGAACTCCTAAAATTTATTTTGAGTGTTTTAAAAACATCTCCTTTTGTTTTAAAACAAAAAATAAAAACATATGACCATACATGATTTGTTTATAATTTAAAAAACAAATGGTAGAATCAATATGTGAAGCCAAAGGAGCCCTTCTCTCAAGTTTGATATAAAGTTCAGATGTTCTCTTGATGCAATCAACCTTTTTGCGATATAGGGGTGAGAATCCTAATTGCAAACTGCACTGGGCATCTCTTTTTTATGCGTAAGGCAACAAAGTAATGATTCTGAACAAATTTCAAACATTTCCGTGTGAAAATTTTAATAATCACTTTTCCATTTTGTTTTGAAGCTGCAAGTTTATGTTGGGTTTAATTTGTTGAACTTCATTTTTACGTAGCCTTTGTAGTTTTAGCATGTTAATGCTTATTTGCTTATTTTCAGGAATCAAGAGTTGCTAATGATGGAAATGAAATAAAGGTGGGCATGGAAGAGGTCTCCATGGTTCTTTATCAAATGACATCTGTCCAAGATATTTTGCCTATTTTTTCCATCATCCCAGAGGTAATGGGAATATTTCGTATTAATTCATTCAATGAGAAACCATCCATGCTTGCAAGTATTCTGTGTATAATTTTCAAAACTGCATAGTATTCCCTATATTTTTTTAAGTCCTGAGAAATATTTTTTTCTTAAATGTCATGAAAAGATTATAGACGTTAGACTTCTTATGAACTTATTGGTTCTCTGGTCTGCTAATCTAACATATAGGCTTTGTTTGGGACCGCTTTTTTACTGTTCCTCTATTTTGCATAGATACACCTATTTATGAAGGCGTGCTGTATCCGATACACCGATACGCCTCCGATACTCCACCAATACGTGTTGGATACGCCAAAGCTGTATCCAATTAAAATACTTTTTAATTTCAAAAGGACACGCATATCCGATACGCGTGTCCGTTGAAAAACAAAAAGAAATCTGAAAAAAAGACGTATCGTTTTTACTTCCGCGGTTGCGAGCAAGATTCTCTCATTTCCGAGATGGATTTGAGTCTCTTGATGATATGAAAATATTTAAAATTACTAATTTTTCAATTGATGAGCCTGAATTAGAAGCTATGATATTTATTGAAGATGATATAGAAGTTCAAAGACAAACCAATGAATAAGATAATTATATCATTCCTTCTATTGAATTGTTGAAACTTCATGTTCTAGATAATTTATGTTTATGCTTTTGTTGTTGTACTAGACATTTAATGCTTACTTATATTTTGATATTATAAGCTACAAGGCTACAAATCATGTTGTTGTCAATTTTTTTTTGTAATTCCAAATATTATGCTTTGATTGTTTTTTTAATTTTTATGTATGATTTATAAATTATAATGCCGTGTCCACGTCAAACCCGTATCCTGTATTTTTAAGAATTAACGTGTCCCATATCCGTATCGTGTCGTATCCGTATCGGTGTAACATAGCTGTTTCTTAAAGCAACTTTTTAGTAAAAAATACTAAAAATCTATTTTAAGAAGCAGTAAAAAAACCGTCCCAAATGAATCCAAAATTTTCATTAATTGACTAAAGTTTTTACTTTCTATTCTGGCAGCTTCCAGTGGAGTCTCAACAGGAACTAGTTCGCCTGCCGGCTGATTTGGCTGCTAGGTTGGTTTCCAGGATGGTGGCAAGGACCATCAGAAGGTTCTTTACTTAGGAAAATGATCGGCTTATCTCCACAAATGACCAAAATACAGTAATATAAATGTTTCTCATTCCCTATGCTTGGGTCTTCGGCTCAGAGATGAAGCTGGTTCAATTCATAGCCTGCGGAAAAATTGTTCTTACTCGTTCCAGAGTTGAAAAGCCTATTAAGGTGAGATGGAATTTACGTTTATTTTAGTGTAATATCCATTATAGCTTATAGTGTATTTTTGTCGCCAAGTTTTTTTACAGTATTGTGTTGTAATCATAAGAAGCTTTGAGTAGCAGATTTTAATATGATAGTCCATTATTAGTTTTATTATTCTTTTTTTTTTTTCTGGTTATTTATAGCTCTCCATATTTAGTATTTTTTATTAAACTTGGTATGAGCCTAATCGCCGAACTGTAGAGTTGTCAAACTTGAATAAAGTACATATGTGCGGACATCGAACCCAATTTATTGTCTGGAGAAATTATTCTGTGAGACTAATAAGAATGCACAACCTTTATAGTACAGAGTTGGATATTGGATATTAAGCAAGGGTGATATGAGGAGTTCAACATCTGCACAGAATAATTTCTCCATCAATACTGATTCTACGATTGTTCAGAAAATTAGGCTGGAATTAATAGCAGAAGAATTTCTAGATAGGGAACACAGAAAGCTCAAGAAAATAAGTAATAATCTTCTTGGGGTTGTGGTACAGGTGAACATATGCAACAGCTAAGAATTGAAAGAAATATACTGTTAAATAAACAGTACAACATTTCATATAAATACTACTGTAAAATATAAAATATATGAACTGCATCTATAAGCACATTGTATAGACATGCAGACATAAAAACACTTCTCATTTGAACAATAGATCATCTTCTTGGGAACAATTTAAAAAAAAAAAGGAAAAATCTTTATTTTCCCCTCTCATGGAAACTTAATTAAAGATTTATTAGCTGTAAATACATTCTAACTTTTAAAGAAAAAGAGCCTAACACTACGTCACAAACACCGATTCTCTTTTCCAATAGTCAGTTTCCAAATCCAAAAGGCGATATTCGCCTGCTGCCTCCCTCTCCATATCGTTCATTCCATTTTCTAAGCTCATTCATGCTGGCAGCATCATAGGCTACAGAAGCTCCCACCTTGTGAAAAAAAAAAGAAGAAAAGAAAATACATAAGAGTTCTGAATATTGGCATCAACTTAGGCTTCGTTTAGGCAACTTTTTTACTGCTTTTTAAAACAGCTTTTTAATTAAAAAATTTCTTCAACTAAAAAACCACTTTAGGAAGCAAGAAGAAAGCAATCCCAAATGAAAGCCTTAGAAGACAACAAAATTGATTTAATGAAAGAAGCATACCTTTGATTTTGCTTGTATGAAATCATCAAGAAAAAGAGGCCGCAATGAAGGTTTAGCAGTTTTTTCTACTTGCTGATCCACAGAAATACAGGTGGAATCATGGAAATCAAATAAAATAGGCTCAAAGAACAGTTTATCACATACCATACACAAATCTAAGACAAAATTGCCCAAGGGACCCAAAGAAGTTTTCAAAAGAAATATTTTGGATGTGGAAATCCTCACAAAAATTTGGTCAAATTGAAATTTGAAGTCCTAATAGAATTATACAAGATATTACTGGTATACTGTCTACTCTAGTCGTAAATGATCATATTATGTTAAAGATAAATAAATTACATAATTCAACTTAATGATGGTTTATATAGTTGAACAAGAGTAAAGATAAGTTAAGGTAAACAATAGGTTCAAATTACAATAAAAAGAGATATAGGTATAAATAAGTACTAAGGATGCCTTGTGATTATTTATTATTATTGATGTCAAACACTAATGAAGTTGGAGTAAGAGTTGAAGTAAAAAACCAGGTCTTCTACAATTGTGGTGCATCTCATATTTTTTATTTATGGTAATAAAGTTCCTTCTTCCATATCAACAACACAGCAACATCAAGCCTTTATCCCATTATGTGGGGTCGGCTACATGAATCTTTTTTTCTCCATTGTGTCTTATTAAAAGTCAAATTCTCGTTTAAATCTAATAAAGAAAGGTCATTCTTAATATTTTCTAACCAAGTCTTTTTAGGTCTGCCTCTACCTTTCTTAACATAAGTCAAATCTAATACCTCTACTCTCCTAACCGGCAAATGCATTAAATTAAACTAAATGATATTGATACTTCTTCAATTATTTGTTAATGCAATTTTATCTTCACCAATGAAGTAATTGTTGATGTTGAAATGGGTGATAGCTACCATATCATGCTTCAAAAAAATACAATGTATACTATAAAAAGTTATTGAATGACATAAAAATGTCAATGAAATGAACTATGTAGACGCACTTGTATTTACATGTTGATTGATGAAATTCACCATCATATGATACTAGTTAGGACCAATATAACCACATGTAAAATAAAATAAATTTTTGAAAAGGAAACAAAAATTTAAGTTATCTTAAGTGGTATAATTTAGATGGTAATCTTGTAATAGATGTATTATATAAAAATAAATCAAATATGATATAATCTGATATGATGTGATTATAGATAAAGGAATATTTTAAAACTCCTACATTGTCATCTTTGAATAAAATAGGTCGTCAAATGATTTATAATGATTTATTTACAATGAAAAACACACAAATTTATTTACGAGGTTCATTATGTTGCTGCTATTTAGATATATGATGTACACA
The DNA here is from genome assembly GCF_001605985.2 of Dendrobium catenatum. Lineage (NCBI taxonomy): Eukaryota > Viridiplantae > Streptophyta > Magnoliopsida > Asparagales > Orchidaceae > Dendrobium > Dendrobium catenatum. The sequence continues at coordinate 3,605,454 of NW_021319518.1, read as the reverse complement.
TAGTATTATGGTAGCTCATTATTATTGTAATTAATATTTTTAAAACAAGATATCAAGAACTAAATGAGTGAGAGAAAACCTTTTAATATGGCACCATAGGAGAAAGGATTTTAGAATTGTAATAGTATTAGGTTTCGTTTGGGACAGCTTTCTTCCTGCTTCTTAAAGCACTTTCTACTACAAAAATTAAATTTTTTCTACTAGAAAGCCGCTTTAAGAAGCAGGAAGCCGTCCCAAACGAAACCTTAGCCTGGAAAGAGTTTTAGTTTGGAGAGAAACTCTAAACTATTAGCTAGCCTTCTTAGCGCAAAAGCCACCTAAAAGCAAGAAGACTATAGATAACATGAGATATATATAGGCTACCTGCTTCTCTTCTTCAAGAAGTTCTTGGACAGGCCTGTATGCAGCAGCAATGCAGAGATTCTGCAGATAGCATGAAAAATGGAGTGAGCAATCCGAACCCTCTTATGCCAATAAATTGAAGAGCTCTGTTACCTTCAAATCACTTCCAGAATACCCTTCGGTTGCATTAGCTAACTCGTCAAATTTAAAGCTAGGGTCGAGGTTTTCTCGGGAAAGAAATATCTTCAAAATCTTCATGCGATTTTCAGCATCTGGGAGGTCTACATATATCCTATAATTCAAGATTTCAATAACAATTTCATATATTGGTGAATTGAAGCACAACCCTAATTCTTCCAATCTTTACCTTCTTGGAAGGCGGCGAATCACAGCATCATCGAGATCAAATGGTCTATTTGTAGCACCAAGAATAAGAATCCTTTGACTGTCCTTTGACCTCAACCCGTCCCAAGCAGCCATAAATTCATTCCGCATTCTTCTTGTTGCTTCATGCTCGAAGGCACCACCTCGTGCACCAAGCAAGCTGTCAACCTATAGATATCACAAAAGGCATTAGATTAAGCAAAATTAGAGCAACAACTAAGGCTTCGTTTGGGATGAATTTCTTATTGCTTCTTAAAACAACTTCTTAAGTATAATTTTTTTTTTAAACTAAAAAGCTACTTTAAGAAGCAGCAGAAAAGTTGTCCCAAGCGAAGTCTAAGTTTTTTCCAGAAAAAACAAATAAAATACGGAACTAGCTGCAAGATTGCTCGCAGTTATAAAGATTGTTTACCTCATCAACAAAAATAATGACAGGAGCCAGTCGAGAGGCAAAGGAAAAAAGTGCCTTAGTGAGCTTCTCGGCATCTCCAAACCACTTTATCAAAGGACCAACGAATTAATTTTTGGAAGAAGACAAATTCACCAAGTCCAAATCAAGTTTACTTAATTGCAATTAACAGAAGTCTAATTTACCTTTGACGTAAGAGTGGAACTGGTTATATTGATGAAATTTGCCCCAGCTTCAGTTGCAAGTGCTTTTGCAAGAAGAGTTTTACCAGTTCCTGGTGGGCCAAAAAGTAAAATTCCTTTGCAAGGCTGAAAATAAGATCACATAGCTCATGGTCAAGTTCAGTAAAATTCACATAAAACAACGCAAAATGTATGGGAAAAGAAAAAACAAGATTTGACTTTACAGAAGCAGCACAAAAATAAACCAAACCCGCAAAAGATTTCCATGTGAAAAAAGCTCTGGCCTTCTCATAGGAAGTGTCACAAGTTCATTTAAAGTCTGCTTCACATCCTCGAGAGCACCGATATCATCAAACTTGACTCCTATTTCATCTGAGGGCACCACTGCTGAAACAAAATTGCTCTCATACTCATCTTTTGCAAGATTCTACAATAATTAGAAAGAATGAAACCATTACAGGATTCATTGAAACCGTAAGAACTAAGAATTAAGTATCAAAATAAGAACAAGTAATAACCTTTATGCTTTGTGATAGCTTCCTTGAAACTGATTCCTGCTCTCGCAACCTTGAGATCGCAATCTCTAGGCTTTAAATGAATTAAAAAACGGTTTAAATTTTACAATCCACGATTACCTTTATGTTTCATCACTGAAAAGGTGTAGAACTATTACCTGTCAAGGGGAATCACCAGCCTACCATTATTAATATTAGGAAGAATGATGGAGGACAAGTAGTTATTTCTAGCCCATCCAACCGCGGTCTCTGCTTCTGCGCCAATTCAATCCAAGGTAAGCATAGGCATGTAGTGCAGAAACTATACTCACAGGTCACAAGCACTATTGTTTTTGAAAACTTGAACATTGGTATCTTATAAATATCTAAGCTAAGCATTTTGATTGTATAGATGGCACAGAGAAAATGATTTTTCATCATTATCATCAACATCATCTCAACTATTTCAGAGCGGCCAAAAAACAAAAGCTAATAATCATCCATAAAAATTTAACAGAAAAAATCATAGGCAAATGCTTTCAGACTTGCTTCTAAAAAGAGATAAATCAGCTTCTTTTTTTTCTTTTTTTTTTTTTGCATCATAGAAGTTTGAAACCAAATAGGCAGCTCTAGGATTCCTTACTTTGCTTGGTCAAAATAACACCATCTGTCTTCAAATGCAGAAGTTCCATGCATGAAAGGTCGTGTTCTTCAAGAACCTATTGTAGGTTTCATCATAATTCACATTATTATTTACAAGAAGGATACCGATAATGCAGTTGCTGCAAACATCATGAACTTTAGAGATCACTACACCTTATGAAGCTCTATAAGATTATTTCTTGACATGATAATTTTCTTATCCTCTTCAATTTGTTTATTGAAAACTCTAAGTTGCTCCTCTTCCTGCAAGCACAAGAAACCAAGCCATTTTATAAATCAAATTCAAGATGACTCTCATATCGATAGCATATGATATACATGTATTGCCACAGAAAGCGCTATCACATTTATTGGCTGTTAATGACACTAAGGTTTCTGCATTACAGAATTCAGAAGTGACATTCCTATTTAACTAGTGAGCAGATTTCAGAATCTCTTAGTCACACATTGATATTTGCCAGTAAAATACACTTTAATTTTTTGCCGGACTATCTAATTCACTATTATAGAGAACAGGATGTTACAAACCACTAAAGTTTTTCTCACTTGTTATTTATATATGCCATAAAATGACCCAAATATAATCAAGTTGAGAACAACATAAATAATGACCTTTGAACAAAGCAGCGCACTAAATTAATTAAATACATTTCGATTACAATCAAAATTGCTTAAATGTCTCCCAATTGTGTAAACAAATCATGCCACCACACGAATGTCGAAATTCTATCGATGTACAACGCCACACGAAATCTTTCAAATGCGTGAGCAACAAATTCACAAGAACAATAAAAAATTTTTAGGGGGCCAATACATGTGGATTTTTTTAATTAAAAATTAAATTAAGTATAAATAAAAAATAATAATAATTGTTATATCTTCAAATTTTAAATTATATGATAATAGTTTGGTCTAAAATTATATAGAATTATCATAATTTAAAAATAATTGTGTTATACTCATCAAAATTCATGTTATCCCCACTCTCGAATGTCACATGTGACACATGCGCGTACTAGACCCAAAACCATTATTTCTCCCTTAACTGAGCCCAAGTCACAAGAACCCCTCCTCTTCCTTAACCAAACCCCAAAATTGCTCATTCTTTCAATCTCCCTCAATCTCTTGCTCCTCTCTCCTCACTCCATCCTTCTTCCAAAAGCCCTCAATCTCATGCACTCTCTTCCTCTCGCCAACAACACCCAACTCCCTAAACATGACAGCTCAAACTATTAACAATTGAGATATTATCCACGTTGGACTAATGACCTCACAATTTTATCCCATCAGTGCAACTTCTCAGGAGGTCACTCATCCCTCGATTTCTCCCTCACAAACACACTTTGAAATTTCTTAAAATAATTTCAACTATTACACCAAAAGACGCCTCGATGTTTAAGAATGTAATTTCTTTTTATTAAAGTTGTTTCACAACCTCCCGTACTTAAGTAACTGACGTCCTCATAGGGTTACGTGTAATACGATGGTAAATACACCTAAATATGGGTAATAATTATCCTAAGAGGGTTACGTTCCTATGAAAATCCACTTATATTAATAATCGCCATGTGGGATGTCTCCAATATATAAATGATTATCATCTCAATTAAATGCTCCATAATGAATTAAAAGCATTAATCATATTGCAAGTCACAGGCGCGCAACAACTCTCAACAACGTACATGTCAGCAACCTAAAGGGGATTCATATTCCCGTGAATGTGTCGTACATCCCGTGAATTATTGCAAGTCATAGGCGGTACGACTTTCTTATTCAAGTGTGTGAGATGTGCCAAATCACCAAAAAGAAACATCTCCTAAACATCTCTTGATCATATATTGCAAATGCTTTCGTGACATACAAGTGTACTATACAAGCACACTATATAACATGCATGTATACCACCAATCATGTGGGCGCACTGCATAATATGTTTGCATACCATTGATCATACAAATAAATCTTGCAAATGCAATAGAATTCATGCAAAGATAGCATGCATGCATACTAAACAAACATACAAATGCATCATGCACGTGTGCCAAGTAAAATGCAAATGTCTTATATAAAGTGCACCAAAATACATTCTAGCATGTTGCATAAGTACACTATGAATATGCAAGTGTGTTGCATGAGTGCATCATGAAACACGTAAAATACTTATAAAAATGCATTGAAATTCATGCATATATATTGCACAAGCATACTATAAGACATACAACTATGTTGTGTGAGTTCACTACTCAACATTCAAATACACAATGCATATGTACTATCCAACATGTCAAATGTATCTTATATATGTATAATGTAACACACAAATACATCATACATGTATTGTCCAACAATGCGACATGCATATACAGTATCTCATATATGAGTGCATTATGCAAAATACACTGAAAAGCTCATTTACCGCATGGGCCCCGGCGAGTGTGACACATACACGTGATGTTTAAGGATGCTTCGCTGACAAATAAAAAATAACAAATTAGATGTAAATCTACTGCTCTAAAAATTTACCTCGGAATCTAAACTCGATAAAACTTTCCTGTTCGCCAACAAAAAAAAGAAGGCTCGCAGAGAGGTCAGGGCGCAAATTTTCGGAGCCCACAAGAACATGATATATTTCTCTCTCAATTGACAATCAATGTGCAATTCAAATAGCCAAGAATGTAGAATTTCATAACATGACTAAATACAATCATTTTAGAAATCGCTTCAATCGATGTTTATTGCAAGAAAGTGTCCCATAGCAAAAAAAACCAGTGTACATGATAATAAAAGATAATCCCTGCAGCGAAATTAAAAATTTGCAAAGACAATATTAACCTCCATAGCTAGCTAGTAAGTTGAAGGTGCCCCATAGAGTTTATGCTATTAGAGTACGCCAAAAAAAAAACAATCTTTAAGAGGGAGATTGTTAGTTTTGAAGCTGTTTTTTCCTTGTCATAGATAAATTCAAATAATGTTTTATAGATGGCCAAGTCAAAAGAGGTCCGTTGCTGAACTCATGCAAAGGAACGACTTTTCTTACTAACCTGGCAACTTCTCACCTTTGGTTCTGTTTCAGAAAAAGTTTAGCTCAACAACATGAAAAAACTTATCTTCTTGGCTAAATTACGGTTGGAGGCGGTTGCTTCCCTAGGTAATGAGAAAGTCACGATTATTTTTCTAAATTGATTCCACAGCTACATCTCAGCATGGAGATATATATATATATTCTTTTCCAAACTACTGTGCAGGAGATGGGAGTGTATTAAATAATAAAACTTCAGAGGAAAGAAAATATGCAAAAAGCTTAACAGCTGAATAACGATGAAAACCATTGGAATTAACCTTTCTACATGTTGACCAGAATCGTTTTATAGAAGAGTCGATGCTAATTAAATTCTAATTTGCCAATAAACAAGGGCCAAAATGAAACAACTTAAGAATTGACGAATACAATCACAAACTAAAAGAATGCAAGAACAAAGTAGAATAAGCAACAGTTTGTACCTTTGGAAGATGAATAATAATGGAATTCGTAAAAAGTTTACTTATATCATTTCCTTTGGATGGTTTGCTTGCTCTTAATCCTTCAGTCAGTTGTTTTAATGGTAAAGGCTGCAAAAACCAGTTACATCAATTTGATGATTTGATCAGCAATGAAAAATCGGCATAGAACAGTGAAGGATGGAAACTATATTTAGTAGAGCTTTTTAAAGTATATCGTTCACAATGATCACTCAATTTCTACACATACATAGCTAAAGAAAGGGTGAGCATGCCCCAGGGAGTATTCTTGGAAAGACAATAGCACTCAAGTTCGTAATTCTGTTTAAAGGAGATGGATGGCAAAACAGAGCCTTCTCCAAAGAAAGAATGAAAGGGCACATCCTCAGCGTTAACTAACCTTTTCTTTGAATGAGTCCGCGAAAGAAGCAACAAGTATAACTAAATATTATGATAGATTTAAAAGATCATTCAAAACAAACATTAAAAAGAAAGAAAGGATCAAACCACAAAAATATTTAGGGCTCCAAAAAGCTCCCAAGTGATGCCCGCGCAATTATGTGGCAATGATCCCTCCCTCATGTTCCATATGGATGGACCGAGAGAATAAATGATGAGCAGGAAGGTGTTCTCAAAGGCAAATAAGAAATATGTCCCAGAGATTTTTAATTTTGTATGGGTTTATTTAAGAAATGTGGAATTCAAGATTTGCTATGGGAATAAATCCGTACAATTTATTACATCTCGGACGCGACATCAACACCATGAACATTCCAATTAAATCTGGTTTATCATAGGGTAATGGATGGGGATGAGTAGCCAACCCAATCAAAATCTCATGATTTCATCATCCCAAATTAATTTGAGCTCAATTTACAAATCATATAAGGAGTCGAATTAACAACAATTGATTGCCTCCTCTTAAATATCCCGAGTAAACTAGGATGATGGTATGCTCTAAAAACTTTTTCACTCTCACATAAACTTCAACAAAAATGTCATAAGTATTCTAATATGTAGGGTGGCAAGCGAACCTGTACATTTGATGAATGACTTAGATACTTGTTCATATGAGAGCTATTTATGTTCATTTATTTGGATAAGAGAACAAGTTTGAACATTATTTTTTAAGCTCAATATACAAATGAATAAGCATGAACAGTGACCCACTCATTTTGTTTATGTTCATAACATATTTGTTTGTTATTTACAAGATAATTCACTAAGAACTCAATAAAATACTCATTAATGATGACTTTATTGCTTATTTCATACTCATTCTATGTTATTACATTAGTTTTCAAATATCAAAATTTAAAGTTATATACTTATATATATATAACAAGAGATATAAGCATGATAATAATATTTAGCAAATAACTAGACAGATTTAAAAATCTAATTTTATTTCTATTAATACTTACTAATGAAAATATTGAGCAAATAGCTTGATTGATAAATTTAAATTCAAATTTATTTTCTCTTGACATTTGCTAATAAAATAGTAAGTAACTAGTTAGATTGATATATTACATATCTAATTTTATTATTCAAAATTTATTATAAATAATGTTGAATAAAATGTCATTAACACCCCATAAATAGTTAATTAGGTTTGATTATCACTAATACCCAATAAGACTGATCCTAGGTTCTCATCCGTCTCGCTCCTATACATAAAAGCGCTGCCTCTTGCTCTGTGGCCCGACCTCACGCCCAACCGCCTATGCATGTGGGGCGCTCGGGCTTCTGGCCCTCGCACCCACATGTGCGGTGTTTGACTATCTCGTCCCTGTTCTCACCCCAACCTCGCCTGCACTCATGCATCATGCTTGGTGCACTCGGCTAAGCTAGCATGGCTCTCACTTTGTAGCTCATGCATTCCTCCATATCTCGAACTCTATACCCTCCGATCCTTCCTCTATGTTGCCCTTGCGCCTTACCTCTTCTACGGGCTGTCATCACCTTCAATCAATGCACTCATGCTCATGTCATATCCAACCTCGACACCAAGGTGGCAACCTTTTTGATTGATCAAGCTCGCAGCCTTTTAATTTATGTTCAATATCTTATACTTGACGTCATGCTAACTCACTAGACTCTAGATTATTACTTGGTATCCACGCCATCTTTTCCAGCTGCTCCTCTGGTTGGTTACCCTGACATAGTTATTCCTTCACTGCTACCATCAGTTCCAATGACTATTGTTTCCACTATAGTTCAACCTACTATTGGAGCACTTATGATTGTTGTTTCTCCTATTATCAACACTCCTAGGTTCTTTGTTTGAGTTATTGGCAAATTGATGGTATCAAGACCCCCATAGGCTTTGTCTACACAATTCACTTATTTTTTTAGGAAATATCAAAACCTCCACAACACAAGCAGAACTCCACTTATTAGGATAAATATGCTCTTATTTTCTATGAATAAGATGTTTGAGCTAGCTACTCCATTCTCTTTCTATATGATAGGTAAGTTCTCTATAGGGCATCCAAGTCTTTAGATTATACATACATTTATGTCAGACATGCATCTCACGGTGATCATACAATGTGCACGGCTTTTTTATGCACATTAAAATGATCACCTTACTTTCAACCATGGAACCTCCTATGACTCCAATTTAGGTTTTTTTCCTCCGCTAGGCCTATACTACTTCAACTAGCTACATTATGTTCCAGTCATCTTTCTAGACCTTCTGTGGCTAAAATTCTGGCAGAAATGAATGTAATTATGTCCCTCATGTGATCATTGAAGGAATGTTGAATTTTAAGGCATTCATCCATATTAATTTTTTTTTTTTTAAACACAATTGGTTTGAATATTTCAAAGCTCAAAGGAAATCATCTATTATTGATCCTTATAAACCGAAACAAAAAGAGCATACAAATGATCAAAATCTATCGCCAAATGTGATGAATGTAGTTCCACCTTCAGTTTAGGCATGCACACAAAATTCAGAACAATCTCTAGATGGTAAAATGGAATCAGTACCTTCAAAGCCTCCCTTTATGTACTAAGCCCTAAAAAGGTTATCATAATCTCATTCACTTCCAATAACATTGATACAGATCCTCCATATGAGTTATCCCCTCATCATCTTACTTTACTTGAGTATGCCATTGTCACAAAGTCTAAGCAACTTCCTAATTCAGAAGGTAGCCTATAGTCTACTGATGTCAAAATAGGTAAAAGCTCTCAGATCCTATTTTCTACAGGGAAAAAATGAGAAAGAATTATTGTCATTCTCCAAGATTCACTAGGATATAAGCTAGGTGTCATAAAGAAGAGCTTTCCATGGATCTCCTTGCCTACAAATAGATACTTTCTCCTTCGTCATCATATTATCTGCAATTGTGTCCTTGTTTTTCACATTTTAATATGGTAACTCCTTGTAATTACTTGGTGTACTCATTTCATTATATGTTACAAAATTAAGCTTTAAAAAAGCTCAGTTATAACAAAGTCGATTAAAATTTTAATAAATAAGTTTCAAAAAAATAAAATAAAATAAAACTCAAGCTATCTTCAAATTCAATTCAAACTTGATAAGAAGATAAATGAACAAACTTGAAAACGGCAGTACTCAACTCAACACAATTCATTTACAATCATATCAAACGGATGAAAGTGGGTCAGAGGAATTAACATGTAAGAACTAAAGTTTCAGCGATTGAGCTTACCCGATTCATATCAAGATTGACTATCATGAAACATAGCTGAGTGCAATCGAAGGAGTTCATAGGTGGCTGTCTCTACCTCAAAGTAATTAGCACGACCAAAAACTCTAAATGAATTTTGATAGGGAGATACCTTCAAGCATACAGTGAATGGGGATTATAATCACAACGCATCTTTTGAAATCATAATCCATAACAAATATTTGACTAGGTAATTATTGAAGGTTTATCCCATACTGTTAAGGTTAGCATTGAAGCGGAAGAGGGCCAATAGACATAATCCCTAGTTACCTCAAGTGGGGAGGCTTGAGTTAACCTAAGTTTCGAGTTGGAGTTCGGTCTACTAAAAGATGGAGATTATAAATAAGGTAGAATGATCATCTAACATAGTGAAAATATGGCTAGCAAAACAAACATGTCCTAAACTAAAGAAGTTGGGACTTACATCTAAAGAAGGGGCCTTGATTGAGTGAGCGTGTTGGCCAGATGCCAGTTAACTTGACAAGGCTAGGACTTATAGCTCTAATATCAAAAAGGCCCAAGGATGAGACTTAGTGACTTACAGAGATATCACCTAGCCCAAAGACACATATGAAGTAGATAATGAGCCTTATAGGAGCCTGTTCCTTACGACTGAAGATTAATGCTTATAGCTTTAATATTAGATATTCTCAAAAGTTAAGACTTGCAACCCTGATTATATAGGGGAAGCCTAAGATGTACTAGTATAAGTCTTATTGCTCTGATATTAAATATGCCTACAAATGAGGCTTATGACCCTTATAAGCGAGGTAACTTAAGTTCACAAACATGTTAAATATGATTGATGCATTTAAGGTTGGTTTGAGAAAGATGATTACAACTCTGCTAGCAAAGATTCTCATATGTTTGTCTTAAAAAAGATATGTTAAAAAAAAAATCCCATTGATGAGCCTTATGACATCGAATCATAGGCAAGTCAACCCCAGAGATTTCAATTGAGCTTTAAATTAATTCTAGTGCCGATCATATATTTATAGATTAAAACTTAGAAATTTTAATAATATAAAGGCTCAACAATCAAATTTATAATCCTAAGGATGAGGGATGTCTGTCGTATGGATATTCTCCAATGTTGGAGAGGCCAGCTAGGGGTCTCTTATAACCTAGAATCAAGTAAGACCTAATAATGGCCTTATGACCTTGCCCTATAGGTAATTAATTGGGTTCAAACATAAAACATTCATTATAAATAGCCTTAAAGGCCTTTTACAAATGTAAAGACAAATATCTTGGCAAGTGTCAGCGATTTCTAATCAAAGGGGATTGTGGGCATTGGTTTGGGGTGCATTAGGGTCATTTGATCTAAACTTTAAGTTGATGAGGAGTTGATGTTTCTATGGTAGCGAATTTTTGTGAGGTCGACAATATAATAGCAGAAAGTTTGCATACACTATCATGCAGCAAGCAGAAAAGATAAAGTACAAAAAGAGAAATAAAAATGTGGTTTTCCAATGGTTGTGTTCCTTTTAATATTTTAGTTAAAGACTCTAAAATTCACTGTGACAATAAAAAATAAGAACAATTACCAGTCGAGCTATTCGAATTTGTGGAAGAATCATTGTCTGCAAATACAAAATAAGAAATATATCAACCTGGTGACACGTCAAAAAGGAATAAATCTTTTTTTCATAATCTAATTTTACCAAACTACAAAAGTCTAAATGGATCAAGTTCAAGAGAGAAGCAAATAAAGTCATACGAGTTTTTCTTTCTCTTTGGACCCTGCTTCTATGATGTTTTGACCGCATACCAAAACAACAGGCCCAGAAAGCTGTTCAAACATTTGCTCCATCTTACAAAAAAACATTGTACGACTTGACTTAGGAACAACTCTCAACAACCATTTCGAAGAATCAGGAAAGTAGACAATAAGCGGTTGCAAGGATGGCAGAACCTGTTGAGAAGACAAACAAATATATATATATATATATATATATATATGATAGAATGCTTTAATTACATTTCTTAAAATAACTTCAAAACATCAAATTGAGATGCAAGTATAAAGATTTAATCGGTAACATAGAAAAAATGCAGATAAAAGAAAATAATTACCTCACAAAGTGCCTCAATAGCTATATGCCAATCTTCAGCCTCAGTATCATGATCATACTCAATATCCTGAACTAGAAAAAATACATTAATAAGTTCCAAAGACACTAAATAAGAACTCAGGGATCAGTCACTATCTTATCAGCTACTCATACATCAATGGTAGATGAGAGAATCTAGCATGGCTAGATTAATACAGCTATCCATGAGGAAAGCCAGGGTCAAGCCAACCTAATGAACAGGTCTATGCAACTCCCAAGACATGAATAGTACGTGCAAATACTAGGTGGAGCTTCTAATTATTATATTGCTGAGAAAATTAGTAAATAGACAACAACAACAACAGCATCAAGCCTTTATCCCACTACGTGGGGATAAATTAGTAAATAGACTAATCCCATAAAATGATCATTTTAGAATATGGGCAAACCTTAACTGAGGTTTCATATGACACATTTATTGCTTTTAGAGAGCCAAAAACAATCTAATGAAGCAAACACTTTTCCCAAGGTTCATTTACAAATCCAATCCTAAAATCTAATTTAAAGAGTCCAACATTATTATTGTACATATTTTAATTCTATATGAACTCAAATTAAATGATAGTAAATGCCTAGATATTTCATTGGCAAATTCACAATGGAAGCACAAAGAGAACATTGCCCCACTAGCTCATGTTGGAGAGTTTTTTTGTATCCTCAAACGGATTGCATATTTTATAATCGGGCACGGCATAAGAATACGATATATTACCCCGGAGGGTAAAAATATCATCTCCTTATGGACTCAAAAAAGACATGCAAAAAATAAAGATGGAAAGATTCTGAGTATAAAGGGAGTGCAGAGTATCTAACCTTCAAATGGATCACAGGATAAAGTGATAAACATCCCAAACTCATCTCAATGTCACTTAATATTGATGGCATCATCTCTTCTCTTATTTCCTCTCTCTTTTTTTTCCTTGCAGTAAACCCTTTTTAGCTAAAAATCTCAAAAAGTATGCCTTAGAAAGTTCATTGGAGTATCTATCATTGAATTCTTCATCAAGTAGTTTTACCATTTGGAATCGGGCATAAAATAAGCCATAAATCTTCTTCTTTTTTTAATTAAAATTATGTGCGACTATACTAGGTAATTAATCCAAAAATTATTTGATTGATATACTTTAGATCCAATTCAAATATGGATTAAGGAAGTAAGGAAGAAAACTTTTTTTTAATGTCCCACCTAAAAAATTAAAAAAAAACAAATAGATCCGCCACTAGATTTTGAACTATTCTGCTATACAAGGTACTTCAGCCCATATAATAATGTTGTGTGTGCATGCTTGTGCGTGTATCAGAGTGATTTTAGCTGTGTTTTAATATTTGTTAGATCTTAGTATGCGTAGTACATGATATCATGTATCCCACGTATTTTGTCCAACTTTCTATGCATATACACCATTATACCAAATGCTTGTTGATCAAAGGAACAACAAAGTTTTCCCTATGGTTCACGTGTAGCATTGCAATTCATACTTGCTTGGAAAAAAAAAAACTAAAAGGAGCAATCCAATTTTGAAAGATCAAACAGTGAAAACAATCGAGATTGAGAATAGGCACCAGTAGGGGATAGAAACATACTATCAAACCAATAAATAGACAACTTGTCATCCTTCCCTTTATTTTCTTCCACTGTCTTGCTTTCAGAATTATCCAGAATAACAGCTACATGATTCTCCCTAACCTCATACACTTCTCCCCGCTGCCCACTCAACAGAGACCTGGAAATTTTTAAATGAAGGTAATCTTTAAAATATACAAGATCGGAAAGAATAACAACAAAGGGTGCATGTGAGAGTAATACAAGAGCAACATGTGGATACTAAACTAAGGCAATATAACGAACACAAGCTTTAAGTATCACTAAACCATGCTTGCATGAACCAACAACTCATATTTTGATAATATTTAAAGCGTAATCCATAATCAAAGATTTACCAACAATACATAATGCTCAGCTATGGTCCTACTAGATGTTGACAAAAACATAGAAGCCATCTCAGCTATGGTCCTACTGTAGCTTAAGTAAAAGATTCAGCCGGTAGTTTTTCTTTTACCTTAGTTTGAATATTTACTTGTTCTTAACATCTTCAAATAGAGAGTAAGAAGCACCTTAGAGGAGGGGATTTCAATATTTGCATTGTTTACATCTTAAAACAGAAGATATTAAATAGAATGATTTGTATACTCTGAAATAATTAAAAAAAAAAACAATTCTTATGTATTCATTTTACTTCAAGACAAGTAAAGATAAGTTATCAAAGACTTTTTTTTGTTTTCATCATTAGACATTGGATAGTGACAAATCGGGTTTAGGATATTTATTGTTTTATTCTTATTTTTATTTACTTTATTCTTTTTTATAGTTGTTTTTATGATAATCTTTGAAAAGTAGTTGGCATTCTAACGAAATCCTGCAGGATATATGTTTAAACATATGTAGTGGCCATGATTGACCTTGCTCGCAAAGATTTTTTTAAGTATCATTAAATGAAAAACATGGAATTCATCACCTCTTTAACATTTGATGCTTGTCTGTACTATATTTGTTCATCATATATATATATATATATATATATATATATATATATATAACAATGATATGGATGATTATAAATGAGTGGATAGGATTAAAATTTGATAGAAGGCTGGTTTGACTAAAGTTTGGGTTTATTTAGGTTAAGATGTTGAAGTCTGGACTAGATTTTTAATAGATTTGAGATCTGGATTGACTTGAGGTCAAAATTGATTTGAGGTTTTGATTGGCCTGGGGTCTTGATTGATCTAAAGTCTAGATTAATTTAGAGTTTGAATTGATCCACAGTCTAGATTGATCCGGGGTTTAGATTTATTAGAGGTCTTGATTTATCTAAGTCTAGATTAACCAATGGTCTAGATTAATCTAGGGTTTCGATTTATCCTAATGACCTCATATAAAATGAGTTCAACACCTGTCAATTTGGATGGAACATCAAAGGTTGGCCGTCTAGCCCCTTGAACTCTATAAGAACACATTATATGTTCCGGCCCGAGATTGGGTCATCTCCTCTATTGTGGTATCAAAAGTGGTGTAGTCTATATAAAACTAATTGTTAAACTCTGGTGAAAGGTTTTGTGACATGGTCAACAGCCAACTGCATTGAGCTAGCATTCTATATGTGCCCCCAAATAGTTGCACCAAAATGGTAGTTGACTGTATATAAAAGTCGGCCTATAGCATATGAGTAATTTGTTATATTTAATTTTAACAATTTATTCGTAAGAAAAGTACGAAATGAGAATATATGTGAAAAGAATGGAGTAGCTTCAGGAAGATAAGATTAGAGAGAATCTCCTTAGATGGTTTGGTCACATAAAATGACGGCCTTTCAATGAAACGATTAGGAAAGTAGATGTATTAGATTTGACTTATATTAAGAAATGTAGAGGTATACCTAAAAAGACTTGGTTAGAAAATATTAAAAATGATCTTTCTACATTAGATTTAAATGAGAATTTGACTTTTAGCAGGACATAATAGAGAAAAATGAATCATGTAGCCGACCCCACGTAGTGGGACAAAGGCTTGATGTTGTTGTCGTTGTATACATTTTATTTAACTCCTATTAGAAAACACAAATGTATTGGATTTATAAGTCTCAAACAAATTCTGAAAAAATCAAGGACCTTTATGCATTGTATTTAACTCAACTTGGAATATACATATGCATTGGATTGGAGGGTCTTTAAATAATTCATTCGGTCTAGTATTTATAAAAAAATATAAATTTTTAAAATCCAATGTAAATCAAAAAGCAAAGTTTGGTCAAACTTAATTAATTAAATATTTGAATAAATGTGAAACTTTAATAGATCACCAAAAATTTAGTAAATCACCAATTAATAATCAAACTTAAACAAATAAGTAATTGTTGGGAAACCTAGACTCACAAGGCTATTAGTTTAGCCCCAATGAGGGTGAAATAAACCTCATAGCCCTAATTTAACAAATGTGATTACTTTTAAATTTAAATAAATATTCATCTGAATCAATAAAAAATACTTAGACATTCGAAGCCTTCATATATTATGCTTAATTCCTTTTGGAGAGCATACATGTACTGAATTCAAAAGGTGTCTATTAAGTCATCGAATAAATCATTAATAAATCAACATATAACTTCTAACTTAAATAACTTAAGCAGCATATCTCTTAGGACATATCAAAGACATGCGACATTTTTCACAAACTAGAATTTATTTTGCTATGGCCACTATCTCTAGTTTTATACTAGGTCATAGTGTGTTTAGTTTAATGTGGATATCTTTGTCTGGAGGATATCATTGGTGTGTTTGCTTATTTTATGCACTATGGATGGCACATATCATACATGCATTTCATATACATATTCATGTTATCTTTTTTTCATGCAAAAAAAAAAGTAAAGTAGAATGTATCTAGGATTTCTCATAAAAATAAAGTGAAGTAGAATGTACCTAGGTGCAAATATATATGAAAGAGTCAAATGCAAATGTAAAGTGTCTAGAATCTAGAATGTAACTAGACCGAGTTGTATATATTCATTGAGTTATAAAGGTTTAAAAATACTTGCTTATACATATGCATATAAGGCTACAAAAAATAATCCCCTCCCTTGGGTGTGTTCTCTTTTGGAATCCTATAGAAGACCTGGAGCCAGAAAATAATAAGCAAGTATATTTAAATATATATTGCATAGATGTAGAAAATCATGTTTGTTGCGGTGGAGCCTTACCACCTTATTTTCTTGCAAACCATAGATTGTATTTATATTTCTAAATAAATGAATAAAAGATTTTATTTATGCATTTGTTTCATGCATCATCATTCATGGCACTAGGTAGATTAGTTTGTATATTTTGTATGGCCTTAATTTAAATCCCTAAATTAATATTCCTTGACTACTTAGGATAAAGTCACTTTATCTTGCTTGCATAAGGCGTTGATTGATTTCTAGGATGTTAGCTGATTGCCCACTCCAGGCAGACATAAGTCCATATTATACATCTCTCAGTATGTCTTTCTCGATTTCCTGATAAATTTTGAACCTATAATTTTTTTCTAAAATGATAAATCAATCTTTAGTCTTCTAAATTAAATTTTTTTAATCAAATCTTCAAACATTTAAAAAATTCAATCCTCACTAAAGATTGAGAGAAGAGTTTATCCCCTTTGAACTAGAAGAACCTAGAAATCCACTATGCACTAAACCAAGAAGAGAATAAAATAGCATCCCTAATTGAGAGTATTCTTAGGCCAAGACCTAAGATATAATTAACTACATGTGCTTGTACCCACGAGGAATCAACATCCACATTAAATAAATTTAATTCGAGCTTATGCATCAAATGGGAGAAATATCATTATTATCGAGTCAAATATATTATTATCCATAAAGATGTGTAGGCGAAAGTCACTATTCTCCATGGATAATCATATGATAATTCTATCTACTCTTTCGTTGGCCTTCTTCCGTAAAGTATAAAGGTATACGACCGTTTTGTCATACGGGACAGTGTGATTATACCATTTACATTCTAACCCCGCTTGCACTTCCCTTTCGAAAACCCACAAAAGCTGGTGCGAATCATATAATGCTCACTTAGAATAGAAAGATTGGTTCTTCAAAAAATCAACATGATAATGGTTCAATGAATCAGAATGTTCATATGAACCACACAGAGCCCCAACCTTGAAAAAAATACATGTTTTAGATATGAAAATTTGGGAGAACTTTATCTCAAAGAAAACTAAACAAATGATGAATATCTTATTTGTCATTGAAGGCATTCATAAAAAAAGTGCCCTATAATTGGAAGTTCATCGAAGACTCCTTTCTCCAAAGAATCCATTTGTAGGAGGGCCTAATTCAAGCAAGAAGAAACCTTTGAAGTATTTGAAAGACCAAAAAGAAAAGCATAAGTTTGGACCAAAATCTCAGAAAAAAAAAAAAGAAATTAAAAAAGGATAAAAATAGTGATTGAAAAATACATTGATTAGACTAATGTAGGCAAAGGAATCCCCACTATCTATATCAAAAGTTTGACTTGCCATATTCATGGTTATTCACATGAGGGTTTTCAATTCTAGCTAACTATTGGCTACCTTGGTTGTGAATAGAAAAGATAAAAAGAAGCGCACACATCTGAAAACATAAAAAACAATATGATCGCTCATTCTTTATCAAGAATGCTCTCCTCGCATGTTTGTGTATCAGGAAACCAGTATAAAGCCAATATCCATCAAGTACAAAATATAGCTCCAAAGCCAATTTCTTCAAATTTATTTTGATAAAAAAACAAATCTGATCTAATTGATGAAATCTGGAGACAACTTAAAAATAATTGTCATGAATTTCAAAATAAAACCTGTCAAGCAACAAGCTATGAAAAATAGGCTCAAGTTGTTTGGCCAGCTAAGCTTGGAAGCAAAAGGAGAAAAAAGATGGAAATAAAAGAGAACTGATATGTAAAGATTGAAAGTAAAAGAGGTATATCAAAGTTGACATGGCTAGCTAAAAAAGCAAACAAACTGGAACACATATTTAAGTACTCGGACAACAGTAAACGAAATAAAAATGGCCCACTGACTCTTTATGAAAGATTAAAATAATCATCAACTATATTAAAAAATAATTTTGGCCCCTCAACTCCTCATAGAAGAACCACAATAGTCCCACCATGGGACTATTTTAATTCCCTTTTAAAAGACTCGAGAGACCAAAATGATCATTTAATATAGCTGGGAACTATTTTGGTCATTCATAAAGAGTCAATGGACTATTTTGATCTTGTTCTTACGGTAATGCATGTAGAAGAAGGATTCAAAAGCCGACCTCAAATAATTGGGTTAAGCCAATTGTCAATGATAAGAATTGTTAACAATCACACTAATTTGGCTTCATGTGATAATGTTTAGCTTCATTCTATAACATGTACGGATGTACCATGATTTTTCTACTGTGTTATCAATAATGTGGTGTCATATACTACTTTTTAGCGGATTTCATAATGGATTCCTGCATTCATAATTTGACTTTCCAACTTAAAGGAAAAACTAAGCTTCAAAATTAAAATGGCTGGCATAGCAGTCTTCAAAAAGGGTTCTGCTTCTAGTCCTTCGCATCACAATCTGTCTACTTGTAATAAGATTGAAAGTCCCATTACACCCTTAAAACGAACATTTTCCAGCATCTATGGAGCTAATTCATGGAAAAACAACTATGTAAATATTACTATTCTTTAAAAGTAAAAAAACTTGGTTTCATCAAAAGTTTGCACTTCACTGCAAAGGAAACACTGATTATTTTTAAGGG
Organism: Dendrobium catenatum; assembly: GCF_001605985.2. NCBI lineage: Eukaryota > Viridiplantae > Streptophyta > Magnoliopsida > Asparagales > Orchidaceae > Dendrobium > Dendrobium catenatum. Next base: position 3,586,327 of record NW_021319518.1, on the reverse strand, counting down.
TGTAATGGGACTTTAACAAGCACTTAAAATACTAATTACTTTTTGTAATGAGGTACATGACAATAAAGTTACACCTGTATACTTTAAAAGCATATAACACTTTTGCCTTGTAATATATAAGCTTCATCCTTTATAACTTAAAAGAAACTTCCAGTACATGGACGATTTGATTTTGATCAATAATACATATCATTAACCATAAAATGCAGTAGCTGGTCAATTCTAGCATAACTACCAGTAAATAGGCTATAAAATATCACACCAGGAAACCCATCTATAGATTAGAAGCAAATATGTAAAAGAAGGCTTCTTATATAATACAGTTTGGGGTGTGACATCTTATCAGTGGCTGATTCTAATATCTAATCTATTAATTCAAGAAATCTGATAAATAAGAACTATTCAGGGATAAATAAAAGAAGGAAATGATGTACTCTTTTTCAGCATCAATTTGCACAGAGGCCCCAACATACTTCACACGATCACCTACACACAAATGAATAAATAAATAATAGCTTTATAAATAAAATTTAAAGAAGATGAGATAATTAGAAAGAGGGCTTTGAGCAGTGATTAAGTTCTTTGTATCAAGTACATTCTAGATACAAGTTTGAGTCACAACCACTCCTGTAGATAGAAGGGATAAACCAACATGCCTCAACTCCTCCACTGGCTCCTACAATACAGGGAGCTCCATGAATCAGATACGTCCTTTTGGGAGAGATGATTCCTAATATTTTCATTAAAGGGTTGTTTGCTTTCCTGTAAGTGAAAAAATGGGAAGTAGGGTCATTTTTTGTCTGATTGACCACAGATAAACACAAAAGTGGTCCTAAAACCAAGGTTCATTTGCCTCCACCTCAAGCCCCTTCCATTACCAAGAGCTCGGCTCGATTTTCTATGGAGACTAAATAAAATAATCAAACTATATCGAAAGAGCAAAGGATCAAAATGGTCTCTGAACTTTTCAGATGTACCATTTAGTGTCATCCTCATTCAATCACTCAACTTAATTCCTCAACTCATAAATCTAAATCAAGTTGGTCCTAACGTAAACTTCATCATTTCTTTGAAATAAAATTAGCAGGTGGAAGCTTTCCATGATAGTACATTAAGCATTTTAGATTCAATCCTATTAATTTGAGTAGACATTAATTAGTGAGATTAATCCAAAAAATCCAAAATACCCTTATGAAAAGCTGTCCTCTACCAATGTTTGTACAAAAGAAAAAACATGACTAATGAGAGGACTAAATTGGTTCAATTTTGAATAATCAAGGGACTAAATGGAACACTAGGAAAAATCCATAACTAAAATGGAAACAATTAAAAAATCCAAAGATCATTTAGATTTTTTTTAAACACTGCATCTAGCAAGCCTCTTTTCTATCCAAAAGAACATTACTTATCAATTTCTATCATGCAGGCTTTCCCTTATTTTATTTTGCACTCTAGAAACTAAGGTTTTATCTGCAAACAATGGTTGTATTTGCAGGTTTTCCCATTGATACATGCGTTATTATATATTGCTAGACTTTGACTATATTTGTTTATATCTGCAAACAATGAAGTGTATACTATTTAGAACATATAAGGCACCAAGTCATTATTTTATTTATTGTTTACTATGATTATGCTCTTAGTAGGATACAATGGAGAAAAGTGATTCATGTAGCCGACTCCACATAGTGGGGTAAAAGCTTGTTGTTGTTGTTGTTTACTATGACTATGATGGCATCTATAGAAAAAGCATGTGATATTCTTATAAAGAATCATACAAACAAGGATTATGTTCATGTAACTGTTCAAGAAAACAGGTTGGTTAACAAATAATTATGCCTAAGATTGAGATATTATCATTAAGCCAAAGTTTATGTCGTATGCAGTGTCTGAGCCTAATAATATTGTTCAAAATGGGGAAGTTTTCCTCAACTTTTGTTGAAGATCCAACAAGTCATTATTTCATGAGACAAATACTACTTCAAATGAATATAATTTGCTTCAAATATAGCTACAAAAGATCGATTTTATGTTTCTATTGCCGCCATCATCACATAATCCTTCGTCGGTCCACATTGCAAGGGTCCTAAAAGGGTATGAAGTTTGGAGTTGCCCAACAGACAAGGCCTCCAAATGTGCTCTTTAGAGTTTAGACTTATATTTTAGTAGTTTCTGTACAACATGGATGCTTTTTCCATCAGAGGATCAAACAATGCCACTTTCTCTTCCATAGCCTCCACCAAATTCTTCTAAAGAAGAGTTCTTTACTAATCAGGTAATCAGGTGAATTGAGCAAAAATAATTTAACCTAGAAAATATCATATTTTCATTGGCATATCACAAAGAGTCAAATTAGGTCATAACATAATTGAATCAAACTCATTTTCAAGCTTTCTTAGCCTCATTTCCATTTTGGTTGAATTTTCATGTTTTTGTTGATTTTTTAATATTTAATTATCCTTCTTACATAATAAAAGAATTATATTCAAATAATTTATAATGACAAAATTGAAATGTAATTTTTTTCCTAATTGTTGCATCATCATCATCATCATCAATCTTCATTGTCTTATCCCCACCTTTTGGACTCACATTATTAATCCTTTACATTCCATTCAAACATGTGTTACTTTAGGTCTTAAAATATATACTTCCCAAATCATTTTAAACAACATTTATCCATGTAATCTTAGGTCTATCCATTTTTCTTCCTAATTGTTTTAATACTAATTTTATCAAGTTGTCTAATAGTGTACTTTTTACCCTTTACATGTTTAATCCAACTAAGTTTAGTTTTAATCACATTATCTTTAGTAAATATTACTCAACATTTTTTTCTAATATCATAATTCATTAATTACATATTTTAATTTTGTCACACACCTATCATAACATTCTAATTTTGAAACACTCACCTTAAATATCAATGATTTTTATGGTCCAACATTCAGATTTATTCAATATCCTCAGCCTAATTGTAGTTTTGTAGATTTAACTTTACACCTTTATGGCATCCTATTATCCATAAAACTCGTTTATAACCATCCAGATTCTATAAGTTATATCTTCATTCTTCAATATAAAAGATCAAAAATACTTAAATCAATCACACAAAAATATCACCGAATCATTCTTGTGATCTATTTTTATAAGTAGGGTTTGATGGCCTTTATAATACCTAATTGTTATTGAAAATTTATGAATAAAATTTGATTATTTGGAAGGCCAATCTAGTAGTTCTAAGATCTACATTGTATATGCAAAGTTCTTCCTCTCTCCATCTCTATTAGTATCGCTCTAAATCAAACAATCATATCACAAAAAATAGCTGACATTATTAACAACAAAGAATCCCCAGAGTATTGGGCTGCCAGTGACATTGTTGAATTGAATTAAGAACAAAAATTAAATAAGATCAAACTAAAATAGATAAGTAAGATACTTATCTTCTAGCCAAAGAGAAAGGCAAAGCTTTAATATTTAAGGCAAACCTAGCCATGGATAAATTTCAATTGCAACTGTTAATCTCTCTTAAGTTATCACTTCATTCACAAACTATACAATTTGTCAACCCAAAAAAGTAAAATTAATGCACGGAACTCCAGTTAATTTAGTATTTGGAGAGGTGTACATAAACCTAGCCTTAAACATACATTTTCTAAGAGGTTGTATCCTAAAGTTGAAAATAATAATAATAATAATAATAATTAAAAGCTGGAAAAAATAATAATGACACCAAAAGCTATAATTAGGCTTGTAAAAAGGCAAAGGACTCGTAGTGATGCAAGCCAGCTAAGAATCTACGGTTAATTATACAACTTATGATGAGATGCAATGATGCATAATGACCACACACAAAAAAATGACAATTGTTTGATTATAAACTCTTAATTTTAGCAAAAATCAATCACTTCTAATGAAAATGTCAAAATGCTTCTTTCATTTCAAGCAATAATTCACTAGTCATAAAAATCTAAAATTTCGTAAAAACTAATGAATGAAAATAAAATTTCAATAATGATCAAATTAACACTGCGGAAAATATTTCAGTATACATTACACTTAACAAAATCTCAATTACGACAAGAAATCAGCAACTAAACAAATTAAAAGCAAAATTAAAGATAGAAATCATCCCCAAAAAGTTGAGCCACGCTTTCTGTCAATACAAAAACACATGCCCCAAAAGTAACACCTATGAAGTACTTAAAGAATAAACATTCAACCGCCACAGACAATAATTAAGAAAAACAAAAAATTATGTGATGTACTCATTGTTCAATGATTTTTGCACGCCTCATAGGACCCTATTTATAGCTCACAAAAGACTCAAACTAAAAGATTTCTCATAATCCTTTTAGATATACACACAAGAATTAAGGAAAACAATAATTTTGTTGTACTCATTGTTCAATGATTTTTAAATGCCTCATAGGACCCTATTTATAGCTCACAAATGACTCAAGCTAAAAAATTTCTCATAATCTTTTTAGATATAGTCAACAAATGACAAGTTCTATTCTCCCGACACAAACAATAGGAATCATTTTCATGTTTCATAATTTTCATGCTAATTCATCCAAAAAAGGAAAACCAAAGGCAGAAAGGGACTCGAAACAAGAAGGAAGAAAGTTGTGGTCCAGATAATAGCAATTAGCGATATAATAGAGATCCGCAACAATAATAATTTGCGAGCATAAGGATTATAGCACGTAGTCGAACAAACACTGGGATTGTATAATAATAGCACAAAAGAGACTGGGTGTCCTCTCAGGACTGTATCATATGACAACGCCAATGTGCTAGCATGAAACAATTGTTAAGCAACAAACAATCATAAAGAAAATCAGCTTGTAGCAATTTTATAGGTAGTATGGAACTTTGAAAGCTTAAACACTTATTATTTATAATATTGATTGAATAGAACCTTTTAATAATTAATCAAACCTAAAAAAGCAGCTAAAGTATTAGAAATGCAACTCGTTCTCAATAAGATCAATATCATAAGCATGTTTAACATAAACTGAAAAGAAAATTTAATGTAAACTAAAATACTTAACAATTATAAGGTTAACTTATTTGCTTCGGTCAAGTATACATTATCATATTTCATTAAATAGGCTTGACTTGAAAAAAATTATGCTGCAGCAAATTGATCATTTGATATTCATTAAGTATAGGTGTAATTGGTACGCTTCCTGCAAAGTAATCCATGAATCATTCGAGTGGTCACATTGTGCCAATGTATAAGAAACCTTTAATATTCACCAGCAGTAGTAGACACAATCTCATCATCAATAATAGTTTCAATAATAAGCTAAATAGAACTAGAATTTGCATGGAGGGGATATAAAGATAGAAAAATTCATGAAAATGATAGTAGTTACATGAAATAAAATCAAATTAGAAACATTACAATTCAGAATACTAATAGTGTTTCTCACTTGCAATCATAAGTATTTACCCCAATGTGTTGTATGACTTTATCTGACCTCATCTTTCTTGTAGTTAATTTCTTAAAGGTCCTTATAAGAAGCCTTTTAGAATAAAGATGCACCGTTAACTTATCAACTAGTTTGAACTCCACAAACATCTTGTTCACATTAGCAATAGGCTTATAATTGTGATAATCAATAGTTATTTTTCTTTAAATCTCTTTATACAAATCAGAAAAATGCAAATCATATAATGATATGAATCAAGTAATAAAAATATTAAAACGTCAATATGCATAATAAGGGATACTTGTAATAATTTATAATAAAATCTTTTATGATGAGATTGCAAGGAAAGTTGACAATACGAAAACTACACAAATATGAAATGTTTATATAGATGAACAACCACTTAAAAAAAGCTACTCAAATGAATTAAATATTAGTGGCCACTGGCTATGACTTGGGCACTTAAATTCATCCAAATACATGAAATTTAAATGTTTAAGTTTACTTTAAAGCCCGCCTCATCAACAAACTTATTGAAATAGTCTTGCAATTTCAATTTCTTTTTATGAGTTCAAAATTCAAAGAGCTAAAAACAAAAAATAAAGTTAATTTCAGATTGATTAAAGATACTCTAATTAAAAAATCGCATCCAGGGTTCAATCAACTTGTTAATTGGTTTATCATATTTAATAGTCATGATTTTTTCACTTCCACAGTCAGAATTCTTTTTATTATTTTGCTTGTTAGACTCGCCAGTTACAACATGCATAATATGTTCAGCAACACATTCAAGAATCTAGATTCAATATCATTTTAAAACTCATGTTCATATTCGAGACTTCTTATTAGTTCATGTACACACTAATGGTTGAATTTAGGTTCTGATTACAATTTAGGCTAAAATTCCATTATAATAGGTTCATTTCAATTTCATGTTGAGTTTCTGAAAAAGGTGCAAATTCAAACTCAATTTTAATTCCCAATACTTGCTTGGACTCTTATTCAAATATAAAATGTGCTAATGAAGATGCAGATTAAGATTGCACAACATCAAAAGAATCCAATTGTAACAGACCATCTAATCCATCAAATATTTATGAGCTATACTTTCTTCAATAAAATCATATTTAACCATGCATGATTTTTGTATCAATGTATGTTTGACAAGTTCGAAAAGAAAGGTAAGATTTTTTACTTTAGGAATTTTAATTACGCATTTCTAACAGATCGTTCATAGCTCACCTCAATATTCAAACATTTGATTACATGGGTTGAAAAATTGTAGCTTAAGACAGCACTGATCTCTTGCAACTAACCATTCACAAAACACAACCATAACAAGATAGTCTCAAAGCAAATGTTTAATTACAATATCAGTAAATATATCATAATATACAATCAATTGTAAGTATTTTGTCTACAATCCTTAAAATGATTATTCAATTGGTCCTAATATTCTTCATATGATATAAATTGTTCTTTAAGTTTATATTTTAGGTCATCCAATATAGATGTTCAATAGCAATACCATGCAGCATGATTGAGCACAACTTAATAGCTTATATTTAGCACATTCAAGCCTTTCAGGATCATCTGAATGATAATACTCAAAGCATTCCAAATTATCGATCTAGTCTAAGTCCTCAATATTATACCTCCCACTGAATATGACAATGAACTTAAATCCTCATTATAGTTATGAAACCATGGCTTACCTGATTTGATTTAAGTTGCATATTTTATTAAATTTTTTTATTGACCAAATTAACATTTCCTATTTTCAACTGACATAAAGACAAAACCTTAGCTCTAATACAAATTTCATGAGGGAAGATTAAAGTCTACAATATAAAAAAAGCGAAAATGGCCAAAATAGTCATCCAACTCTTTGTGAGAGATCAAAATGGTTCCCACCTATTTTGAGATATCAATTTGGTCCCTCAACTCTTTAAAATGAGATATTTTTTGTCCTAACATCTAATGTTGGAGTTAATTGTATTAAATGTAAAGGTATTTTGGTCATTTTTAATTAAATATAATTTTCAAATAATTATATTTTTAATATATATATATATTAAATATTTCATTAATAAAAAAATCAATAATAATTTTAGTTTTAATTTCAAAATTTTTATTACGCGTTTCAAAAATATGATTGGTAAAAATATGTGTCACTAAGTTGAAATAACATCAATTTGCATAGAATTTCTCTAAATCAATAAATATCATATATAGATCATCTTAGAATAATCAAAATAATCATAAAGTTGTTAATAAATCAACAATGTTGTATGACTCAAATTCAATTGTCCAATTACAATTACTTGAAAATTATATTTAATAAATAGTTTAGTTAAAAAATGATCAAAATACCCTTACATTTAACACCATTAACTACAACATTGAATGTTATAACCAAAAAAGTTTCATTTTAAAGAGTTGAGGAACCAAATTAGTCCCTCAAAAGAGTTGGGGACAACTTTGGTTCCTCACAAAAAGTTGAGGGACCATTTTGGTGCTTCCTCTTATAAAAAAATGATTTAAGATTAAAATTCAAAACATATCAAATTCACACTACAAAGGAGAATAAGAAACATATCACGCATGAAAATATTTCAATCACGCCAGCAACTAATAAATTAAAAGCAAGAACAAAGATAAAATCACCCCAAAAGGAATAATCGAGCCCCTTGCCAATACAAGAAGACCACACCAAAAGTAATCAACGATGCCTGTGAAGCGCTTAAAGAATACACATTCAATCAACGCAAACATAAGAATTGAGAAAAACCAAAATTTTCCTCCTATATTCATTTCATTGCTAGATATTGTTTACATACCATAAGAATCCTATTTATAGCCCACAAAAGATCAAAGATAAAAGAGTTTTCCTAATCCACCTGGTCCTAATCAAAAACAACAAATTTGAATTCTACCAGCACATAAACAGTAGAAATCAGCCTCAAGTTTCAAAATTTTGCATATGAATCCATTCAAAAAAAGTATAACAAAAGGAGGAAAGGGAATTGACACAAAAGGCCGCAAAGTTAAGATTCAATTTGTCATAATTGGTGGCATAACAAGATTCAAGACTTTAGCATTTAGCACAATCAACACCTTTGCGAAACTGTAGCATAATTGATGCAGACATCCAATCATGAAGATTTTCAAAGGAGGAGACAACGATCGACGACCGAAATCATTCCACCTTATCTTAATTTGTTATTTGTAATTTTTATTTTTATTATGAATTTCCCTTTTTTACCATTACTTAAGAGGGTCGTCCTATGTAAGCCCTAGGGGCATATGCGTCTTGTTTTAGTTTCTTAGGCCTAAATATAGAGGCCCTTGCTTGTGTAATATAATGATGAATTATTAAGAAAAGAAATTTTGTTTGCACTTGTGTTCTTTGGAGAGAACTTGGGTGAGATTCTTATGGAAGGAAATTGGAGTTTCCACCAGCCGCATGATGGGTCCGGGCTCGTGACTTGAAGTCCCTTAGAGAAGGGCAACGTATTACCCGTCAACTGCAGGATGTGTCTGGGCTCACGGTTGTATCTTTCATTCCCTAAATCATTTTCTCCTCCTCCCTTGACCGCCGGCCAAAATCCCCCACTTGCCACCGGCCAATTCTCCCACAAACCCCTCCAAAGCCACAAGCCTCCTCCAAATTATCCATATCAATCGCCGGCCACCCCCATCCCTTTTTTCCTCTTAATGATGATTTCAATCATCATTAATACCTACCAAAATTAGTCTACCTAATTTGGAGGTAAGAATTAAATATATTTGAAATTCAAATTTGAATTTCAAATACTTTACTAAAATTAACTAAGTTAAATTAGAAAAATTCCAAAAGTTAAGTCTAATTTGATTTTAAATTAGATTTGATTTAATTACTCTTTTCCTAATTTAGAATCATGATTTAGGAAGTTTTAAATTCCCTCCAAAACCCCATCTTTCCTTAATTAGATTATCATTAATTTGGAAAGGAATTTAAATTCAAATTAATCAAATTTGAATTTCAAATCCTTCCTAATTAATTACTTTAATTTTGGAAGCTTCCCACATCCTATTAATTAATCAAATCTGAAATTGATTGATTAATTAATCCCTAACCTACATACATTGAACCTAGACACCCCTTCCCTCCCCTCTTTCTTTTGATTGGAGCCAATCTCGCTTTGATAGCCTACTTTCCTTAAATATTATAGATAATTTTGGAAAGAGAATCAATCTGATTTGAATTGAAATTCAAATTTTAAATTTTTCCTAAAATATTAGTGTTAAATTAGGAAATCTCTTAAATCAATCCAAATTAATTTCAAATTAAATGGGATTAATTATCTCTCTTTCTAAAACTGAAAATTAATATTTGGAGAGCATTAACTCCACCAATCCACTTTCGAAACTCATGCATGCCGCCGGTTTCCCCACCTTCTCTCTCCTATCTCCCTCTCTCCCCATTAATTCCCCTTCCCCTTTGGAGTTAAATTTAAATTTCAAATTTCAAATCCCTCCAAATTAAAAAACTGATAATTAAATTCTAATTTTAAGTGGCTAGCCTCTCCCGTTCTACATCAGTAACAGCATAAAAGAAGCTAGCTTGAAACAATTGTGTAACAACTAGTGGCAAAGAAGGAAACAGTTTGTAGCAAATCACAAATGTAGCAATAATATAGCAGGCAGAACCTTGAAATCTGAAGCATGTATCGTTTTTGAATAATGCTGATTGAATTTGGTCCCTACAATAACTAACCAAAACATTGAGGAAGTCGAAATATTGATAACACAGCCCATTCATAATAGGATCAACATCATAGATATGCTTGATATAAGCTTAAAAGAAAATATAATGGACTTTTAATTTCACTTTTTGTGCTTCCAATGAGTGTACACTTGCAAATTTCCACCATAGAGTCTCCTAAACTCGTCAAAAGAAGCTCCAAAAAAAAAAACAAGCACAGTAAAAAAGTCATCTATATATTTAAACCTGAGTCTACCTAGCATGGCCAGGTTTGAGTTAACGTTTTTATATAAATAAATAGCGTTAGCATAGTTTTGCTTATCAATAATACATAAGAAACTGTATAGGAAAATTACCTTTTCTAAATTGTCTTTTTGATTGTTCAATGGAGGCATCTGATTCTGTAGAAGTTGTAGAAGTCAAGGTGCATTCAGCTTCTCCAGAAACACTCTGAATCAGATAAAAATTAGAAAGCACTATTCCAACATATGAATTAGACAGTTTTTTCATTTAAAAAAAAGCTTATTATTAATCTTATGACACAGAAAAAGGTATAAGACCAACCAAAAGGGAAGTAAGAATAGGCCCACTATTGAAAGATATTCATGGGAATAAAAAGAGCAAGGGAGTGCCATACCTAAAAATCTTACTCAAATTTACTCTTGTTGGGTTGAAAGGATCAAACAGAGGTATAATATCAAAAGAAAGAGAGCAAGAATAGGTAGAATATCAAACATATAGGAAGCAAGAATAGGTAATATGTCCAAAAAAAGGTCTATGCCGGTTTGTTATTACATCATTTATAGCAAAAACTCACGTATAATATCAACAAAACAATATGCGAAACTAAGTTCACTATTAATAGATATTCATGAAAAAAAGGGTCGGGGTTTGACACCACAAAAATCTTACTCAAAGTTAGTCCAATTGGGTTGTAATAAAAAAAGTTTTGCCCATAAATTACTTTAAAATTTTCAAAAAAAGGCAGAGAGTCAAAAAAGTATTTTTCCTATGTTTATAAACTGTGAGAGTAAATCTAAAACCAGTATTAGCTAAAATAAAACTTCAGCAGCCTGGGATTTGAGATATAATGGTGGCTGGTTCACCCCAAAGAATACAACCTAAATGCAGGTTCAATCTGGGCATCAAGATGAGGCAACGTGATATAATACACGGTACCATAGAATGTTGACAAAGAGATGGGTCAGGTTTTTGTTTCTCTAAAGCAGCGTAAAAGCATAACTACAGCAAGGAATGCAGATGGGTCAGTGTGGCAGTACCTAAACTTCCCCATTATATAGGAGAACCTGTACGGTTTTATATTTCCTTCCCTAACTCAAAGTTATAAAAGATTGACACATCTTATCCCCACAATTTAAGGAATGATAGGTCAAAGCACATTGAAATGAGGAGGGATAGTATAGGTGCCTTGTATTATTCAAGGAAAGCAAGGAATGAATAAAGAAAAGAAGAAGCATATGGTCAATCATTAATTTTGATGTCTACTTCGCAAATGCTTGTTTTTATCTCAAAAAAAATCGAGCAGAGGAATCTAATATTACAACTTCTTAATAGCGACATGCAAAAATTTTGCTTGTAAGCTCCAAATTGTGTCAATAAATATAACAATAGTCAGACCGAATATTTCTAACATTAATATATACAAGAAAATAACATTTATTCAATAGTTCAAACTTTGACTTTGTAAGGCCCAAATAATACTATGAGTCCCATGTTATATGATTAATTGACAATTATATGCTGAAAACTGATTATGCAAATAGTAATATGGAAGCATCGGCATCATACCTTTTCGAATTCCTCGAGCGTACAAGGCACAAGCTTCTTAAGAGCTTCGACAGATGCATGCACATCAACACCATCATCATCGCTTTCGCCTGACTTTGTTTCACTGTTGTTTCCCCATTCTTCTTCATTGCTTGCCTCATTCTCCTCCTCAACATCTGATTCTGATGAGCATCCTTCTCCTGAATCAACATTTTCATCATCTGACTCACTTTCTGATGCATATTCTTCACCAAAATGCAGCTTTGCAAAAGAGTTTTGAAAAAAAATGGTTATCCTCTTAACAAAGGCAGTAAATTTTTTTTTATTTCCAGCAAGTAAACACTATGATGTACTTACAAATGGAGCAAGAACACTGCTGTCAAGAACGAGCAAAGGAACCTGCAAGTCTCTAGCTAGGGCTCGTACTAGTCTTTCCCGATAAAGTTCAGACCCTAACAACAAAGTCAAGAACCTGAATATACTTTTCTCATGAGAGTGATCACAACAGTGCATAGAACGAAGAGGAAATTATATGGAAAAAAAAAAAAACAGTAGATGTGGCCACAAAAACCTGGCATGCTTTGAAGTAAAATCCTCCCAGTAGAAGAGGGAAGCCGTGCACCATAAGCTGATGCAAATTTTCTCTGTCTCAAATGGGAGGCAGCACATTCTACCAGTAAGTGCTTTGTGTTTTCACTGTTACACCAAATGGAAAATATAGTTCAGACGAACACACTGCAGCTGAAAAACAACAAAAAAAATAGATGAAAATCAGTACTTGATATAATAAGGAAAGTTCTTCCATGAGACTGTAATTCTCTCCCATGGAACCACCCTCCGTAAGAACTCATTCTTAAACCGCTGCCGCTTTGTTAAAAAAGGAGACTCCTTTTCCTTGCATTCAATAGACAGTTTCTCGGAGTTGAGCCACTCCTGCTGGTCATGCTCCCCAAGGCGTGCATGCTCATTGTTGTGCTTGGACTTAGATAAAATATCCTCTTTTGGAGACTTTCCCTCATCAAACTTACTCGCATCCTTGACAGGAGCATGATTGCCTTCCTCACTAGCATTACTTCCATCACTATTTGAGCTACAAAATCTACATGAATTGTATGCCAAATGAACCCGAAACCTCCTACATAGCCCTACAGAATCAAAACTTGAAAAAGATACTGGAGCTGAACAGATTCTTCTAGCACTTGATGAGCTTTCTCCCGTGAATTCATTTCTGCATGAATGAAATCGAGAACTAATCCCAGGACTTGACCTAAATGTATAGTTTAATGTATTTAACGAACACCAGCTCTGCCCTCGGCTTTTCAATTGTCTAGCATACATTGCAACCTTCCCCAACTTACTGCATTGCCAGAAGCTTCTTAGATAATTTGGCACATGTGAATTCTGCAAATAAACATGTAGTTTTCAAAACTAAATTAGTGTAACAAGAGATTTAAATCAGACAAAAGAATTTGATTTTTTTCAATAACTTCACATTTGCATTTTTAGAACAATAAACACCATCCCCGTGATTTCACAAGTGTTAATGAGCTTCTATTAAGCAGAACCTGCCGCTAAAGGCGGAGTAGTCCCAAAGGCTTTTAAAATTAGAACTTAAAAAGCTGAAACCTGAAACTTCAATTGATGCAATGACACGAACTACAATACTGAAAGGAAAGAAAAATAACACCATGCAACTCACCTAAATGGAGATGCCAGAAATCGACGCAAGTTGCAGGAGTCGCCACAGGGGGCAATTCAAATTCCAACCTTATGACACGGAAAGCACATATGCGAGCAAAGAACCGATTCGATATCTTTAAAAAACCCTAGGTAAACACAAGAGAGAAGGAAAGTCCGATAGCAAGTTGCGAACCTCTTTCGAATTCTCAAAATCTCACCTTTCTTTAGTGCCTCTCTATCTGCTATGTAGGGCAGTGATGCGAGGAATTAATGGAGCCAAAGGAGGGTTTCTTTTGTTCCCGCCAGGGCCGCGGCCTCAACGAACGACTCTTAAGGGCAGTTTGGTAGGAACTTTTATTAGGTCTGGTGTATGGATGTAGAGGAATGATTGATCGGAGGCAACATTTTGTGAAAGAATTTGGTATTTGCTCTCTTTGAAGATCAATATTGAGTTATACAGAGCTATACCGAGCAATGCTGAGTTGTACCGAGTTTTTTCTAGGAAAAACTCGGTACAACTTTTGTATAACTCGGTATTGCTCGGTATAACTCAGTATTGGGTCTTCACGTGATGGTATTCCTCGTTATTGTTTGGTATTGCTCGGTATTTCTCATTTTTTG
>NW_021319518.1:3548352-3571781 GCF_001605985.2 Dendrobium catenatum | reverse complement strand
GGATATTTTTATGGGTTTTATTATATCTTTAACTGACTACTTATCATTTTATCATTCTCTTTCTTTTAATTTTCTCTTTTGTTATTTTAAATTTAACTTCATGATTAAGTTTGAATTTCTCTTTGATTTTAGGATTAATTAATATTAACAAATAATATAATTGTATTAGTTTTTTTCATGTTTTTTAATGTTACTTATTTAATTAAGTTAATATTATGTGTGATTTAATTTTTAGGGGGTTATTTGAATATAATTTAATTTAAATATAATATAAATTTTAATTTGATTATGTTTATCATTTAAACATGTATATCTTTGATTTATTTCTTTTCGTTGGTTTGTTAATTGCCTTTGACTCTTAGAGAAGATTTGTGTATGTTAGATGAACTAATTGTCCGAGTGGGTAGATAATTAGGAATAAAACCTATCCTACCATGTGGGTATGATGCCCCTGGTCAAGATCCCATGATTTTCCAACGTCTCAGATTCATTGGTGTCCTTTGCTTACTTAGTCGAGTGCCGACTGGAGGATCCTTGTTAACAATCATAGATTACCTCATTCAAAGGGACCTCTTTGGCTAAGGGATGAGGGACCTAATCCTAGAATGACAAATGGGCAGTTCATAGGCCTATGGATAATGCACCTACGTCTATGTTGTCTACCTTAGGGTGCCACACCTTAGGCTAAATGTATACTCATACAGAGAGATGATGTGAATGTGGAAGATATAGGTTAAGGAAACCTAGTGTCTAGGCTTCTATCTACACTCCACATCACCTACCGGGGTTGCAGGTGAATTGAGTTTTGTATTCAATCATCCTTATTTGTAAATGTTTATGTTGTTACCATCATAAATTAATATGAAATTGCTAATCTAGTGTTCAATATTAGCAATAAAATAAGAGGCTAGAAGTGTAGTATTTGTTCATTGCATAAGAGAGGCTAAGCAAAGTAGTATATGTTCATTGTTTACCATCATTCATCATTATAGAGCTCTTTACCAAAGAAGAGCAAGCGCCGACAAAGTGTCGGTTATTACAAGCATCATACACATATCACATAAATTTGGATGCTTCATAGGGAAGTGAGTTTTATTCCTTATTCAATTATGATTATGTTTTTGACTAGCTAATGCTGAGCGGTACCAAGCATGTACCAAACGGTACCGAGTGCCTCTTCTATGTACCGATTTTTATCAATGAGCAATTTTGCCATTTTTCAGAAATGACATTATTTTTACTACTGGGAACATTGTTATTTATAGAAGTCAAATTAACGAAATTATAACTACAACATACATTGATAACAACCATCTTGATGCATTTGGCATTCTGCTAGTTGAGAAGAACCCGCTATGCCTAGGCCTTTACCAACTATTCCTATTTGTTTCTAACTTCCATTGGGTTCGTCAGAAATTTAGATGTTTGTGTTTTTTTCTGCTAATTTTTTGCTCGTTATGACAGGGTTATCATTTATATAAGTACAACACTAAACTATACGTAGCTCATTTCAACAAATAATATGTTATGTATTCATTCATAATTCTTACATTAATACTATAATCGTATCAAAATGACAAAATTACTACTATGAAAATTATATAAATTAGACCCTTATTGTCAGAAACTTGTAGAACAAAGTGTGGCAATTTTACGATTCCTTACCAAAAACAAACACTCACAATGTCGTGCTTCCTCAAGTTGTGAGTAAAATTTTATAATTAATACAAGGTCATATCAAATTTCTTGTCTACTTTATTGAATTTTATACGGTGTCAAAATTGTGATCAAATAGATCATCTTTACGAAGAAACACATGATTCTTTTGATAATGACATACGCTAGTGGCTGATCCAAACATTTGAAGATGTGCCGACCCAGAAAAATAGCATCAACTGCGGGATATACGTTTGTAAATATATGAAAGTTGTTATTCAACCTCAACCTGTCATATGGGCTGACCTTATAGATTGCCAAGATAAAATGCCTAAATTCAGGACAATGCATGCGCCATTCTTTGTGCAACCCAAAAATAAATGAGCATAAGTTGTTCATAATATGTATTTATACAGAGTGGTCATTCTGGTTTTTTTTTAGTGGTCATTCTGGTATGTTTGTGAACGTCAAGCATTCTAGCATGTCCAAATAATGAATAAAAAAAGTTTGTGAAGTCAAATTAATGATTTCCCCACATACGGCTGTTTAACATATGGAAGAAAAAAGTTCAATGAAATTTTCCTCAAATTTGTCTCACCAATAATTTAAATAAACGAAGGAAAAAAATAACATCATTTTATGCTGACATAAAAAATATATAAGATAGGTCTAATTATAATCGTGTGTATATATATATATATATATATATATATACTATTATTATTATTATTATTATTATTTTAATATTATGAAGAATCAATATATTGTAGTTGATAGCTATATATTGCATTTGGATTCTAGATATGTTGCTAAAAAACTAAGTGTTCTATGCATGAATAAAATTATATACACGAGTATTGAATAAAAAATGTGTTAAAAATAACATTTTATGTTACAATCAAACCAACTATAATGGAGGCATAGTAATAGAAAATCGTTGTTGAATCCAAGCTTTTCACGAGGGAGCATAATTCATATCATTTGATATAAAAATAATATAATAACTTACAAACTCTATGAAAGGGATGAGTTATGATAGATGTGAATGAGCATGTAAAGTTAAAAGCAGTCATAAATAATGAATGTGCATAACATTCACAACTTCAAAATGATGCATGCATGGCCCATTTTATAAAATTGTATATATTATGCATATCATGATAGTGCCACCATGCATATCAAAATAGTGAGAAATAATTTATATAATAATTCATCTTCTAATATAGAATAAGTGTCAAAAAAAATGTTCATAATATTATTTTATTAATTGCAATGAAGTTTTCAATGTAATGGGATATACATTAATGATCATAATTCACTACAGGAAAATCACTAATTTCCGGCGGCCACTTTTCCGGCGGCTTTTTGGCACTTTTCCGGTGGCTTTTTCCCACGGAATTTTCCGGCATCAAGCTTGGCTCGTTTAACCCTCCATGAGCTCGAGCTCGAATTTGAGCTCGATTAATAAGCTCGAGCTCGACTCGTTTAAAAAATACCAAGCATGTACCGCTCGGTACCGAGCATGTACCGAGCCTGTACCGCTCTGTACCGAGCGGTACTGGAAGTTTAAACAGTGGTCAAACATCTTATACTGATTGGTGCGGTGAATTTTAACCCACCGTGGGACCGGGTTGATGAGGCGTACGCCTCTGTCAAGAGGAAAATTGCATAAGCCTCGAGGCGTATTTGGGACAAATTGCGCAGAGGCGCGCCTCTTGTTGCGCAATTTTAATCAGAGTTTTTTATAATAAAGAATTAATTTATTTACGGTCAGAATATAGTTTAAATAAAAAATATTGACAGAAGAACATATTTACACATTTAGCAATTCGGTCGGCTGCCTGAATTTCTTCCCAATTGATGCGGTTCGTACCTCACGGCAGACACGGGCGCACACGCGCGCGGGAGCTAGAGTGCGTTGCCGACAGCCCGGGAGCGAGAGCGCGGGGGCGCTTGCGCGGCACCGGCAGCGCGGGTGGCGGTCGCGGTGGAGCGGGGGTGGCATGCTAGGATTTTTTTATTTTCTTTTTTAATTTGACCGGCAGTTTAAGACCGTCGGAATAATTTGTCGTCGGAAAAAAACAGCCGGTATTTACAGGCGGCATTTTAACTGCCAAGAAAATTACAAAACCTTCGAAAAAAAGGCTCAATTTCCGCCATAAAAGGCCGCCGGAAATTGGTGATTTTCCTTTAGTGACTGTTAAAAATATTGGAATCAGCATCATGTTGTCTATTAATGTATTTGTTAGCTAGAGTTGTACCTAATCAATATGCATGCTCTATCTGTGTTGCATGTATGACACATGTTCTTCGTACCTCTTTCTTAGGACTACATCTACTAGATTTTAGAATTAATGGTTGTTAAGTAAGCCTTACCAACTAATTAACTTCCTATAGGTATGTAGACTTACAATTCAATTATAAATTTTCCTTCTTTAAATGTATTCTCATGCAAGCATACTAATTTCATTCATATATGTTACTCTTATTCATAGCTCAAAGCATGTAATGATACAATACATATTAAATAGAAATATCATTTGCAATCATATCTCTAAGTGTATTTATCTTACAATGAAGTGCTCATAAATAATACAAAATCATGAATGATAAAGCTCATATAATGGATAATTTCTAGAAGTAGACTCACATATATAAATGAGTGTAGACTCCATAATCCCAGTCAACCACATTCTATATATATATATGGGCGGAGCTAGGATTTTTTTCAAGTTGGGGCACAAATCATTAAAGTAATTAAAAGACCCTCAACCTTTTTCATCCGGGCTTGGGAGCAGCATTGACTGTTTAATTATTTTTTTAATTGCTATATTTTTTATAAAAAGATAGAATATATGATAAACAAAAAAACTTACATATCATCTATAATTCCTCCCACCGAGTCTTAATTTTTTGAATTCATTGTACAATAAATTCATTGTCGATACTATTAAATATAGATTTTTCAATATAAGTAAGTAAACAATCATTCATCTAGGAGTTTCTCATACGATTGCATAAAATATTTTTTTATAATGTTCATTGCAGAAAATGTTGTTTGACTGTTGCTGTAGCAATTAACAATATCTAAGCAAGCTTTACAAGTAATAATACCAAATGATAAATATCATTTTTTCGAGTCTTCGCTATTTTCTGAGCAAGTTCTCCAAGTCCTTTTAAATTCACAAATGCCTCTTTTATTCTCATATTAGTAATAAAATTTTCAATTTGATTGTCTAATATGATGATATCCATTTTTGAAAAATTTGATAGAAAATATTTCGCTAGCTAGGTGTAGCCATCGTTCTTCATCAAAAGCTGAAAATGATTGACATGAATTCAAACATGCAAAACACATAAGTAATTATATATTTATTTCATCAAACATGTTATTGAGTTATTGGAGTTGCATATCTATGACAGTGTAAAATAATTTGATTTGATTATGATGTATATTTGTTATACTTTCAGTACGACACATTGATCTCCCTCGCATCACAAACGAATCAGACATGTTTGAAATGTTTATGCTATTCTTCTCACAAAATAATTTAACTTCTTTAAATAAAGTGTCCCACCCATCATTTATCATATTTTGAAGCCTTTGTTTAGAAACTTTTATAAAAGTAATCTCATTTATAATTTCATTATCCTTTTTTACAATACATGTGATAACTCATTTGTAACTCCTAATATATATAGTCTTCATTATGTACAAATTGAAAATAAATTTAAAACTTTGCACATATTCAAGTAAAGAATATGCTTCATCTTTTTGGTCACTATTGGATCCCTCATGTGTCACTATATCAATAACCTCTATAATAGACCTGAACAAAATAATTAAATTGATGAGTGAATTATAGTTAGAACCCCAACAAGTGTCTACTGGCCTTTGAAAAGCAATTTCTTGATTTAAATCTTGATATTTTGTAACTCCTCCACTTTTCTATTGTTCAACAATTTTGTCATAATGTTTTCCTCTTAATATATTTATTCTTTTACATGAACTACAATAATATTTAACAAACTACTCGTAATAGGGTACTAGCAAAATAAAATACACAAATTGATCTGATTGAACATAATATGATTCTTAAAATGCATAAGATATATTAAAAGCCACCTTCTAATTATCCTCAATTTTGATGTTTAAATTGATGGAGATAAGATTATAGAGTAAAATATTGACTAATTTTAAATTTACTATGTAATTCGATTTTATATATTCATTTTTTTTTTCTTATTTTGAATTTTAAAACACCACAAGCTAACTTTGCTCTCACTGCCAGTCATTTCTAACTCTGAACATTGTCATTGATGTTGTCATTCGTCAACCAGCAACTCATCACATCCCCATCACATCCCAACAATCCCGCTCGTCACCGATGCCAACTAATGCTTGCTGTTAACCACTTATCGCTATGTTTGTCATTCGTTGGCCACCAGCCGCCACCATTGTTGAAATTTATATTTTATTCATTTTACTTCAAATTAAATAAAAAAAATCATTTGCATTTGTTTTACATTTACTTAAATAATTCTAAACATTTTAAATACATTATATTTGTTAGATATACCAATTTACTGTGTTTTTCATTTCCAACAAATCCAGCAGCCCCTTTTTTATTTTATTTTTTTAAAACAAATCCAGCAGCCCCGCAATTGATTTATGCACAAAAAGTAAGTTAATTTTTAAGTGATAATACATCATAATAAAATAAGCCTACTTTTGAGTCCTTAAAGAGTTTTGATTTTTCTTTCACTTTAAAAGGTCACCAATGAACTCCAACTAACTCTCGAGAGGTCTTTGAATATCATGCATTGATAGCTTCACTAGACTACAATCAATTGACAAGTCATCACTATTTAGCTTCCGCCTCCTCAAAATATGCCAACTACGATTTAGTTTGAGATAACTTTTTTACTATTTTTCAAATAATTTTTTTGAGTTTTGTATAAAAAATTATTTTAAAAAACAGTAATAAAGCTATCCCAAATGAAGCCTATAGAGACAATCATAATTAATTAAATAGTTAGTTTTAAATATCTCCTAAAATATAACCAATTATAAAAATAAACTTAAATACACCCATTCCAAAATTAAGTTCTGAATATTTTATATCTATGATAATATGTACTAATAATAATAGATAAATATGACTTGTGACTTATAGCAATCTTCACCTTTTCTTCTTAAATTTAAAATAAATCTCCAGCGTCTGATCTCGCGCCTCATCATATCCCACCGCTATTGCTTCGCGTGAAGAAGGGTTTTGAAAGAGTCGCTTAGCCTTCGAAGAGTCGCTAAGCCTAGGCTGTTCCTGTCGGATCGGAAGGCAGGACGGGAGCTTGCCGCGTGCTTCTCGTGAAGAAGAATATTGAAAGAGTCGCTAAAGACTTCGCCTAGTTCTAGGACGCTGTTCTTGTCGGATCGGAAATCAGGCGCGAGTTGACCGCCAAGGTAACTTCTGATGCCGCTAAAGCTATGCAACTATTGTTATTTTCTTGAATGATTGATTTTGTTGGTGGATGCCAATGTAGTTGTAATGAATAAAATTGTGTAGTTTTGAGCTAAATTAAGTCCCGACGACTATATCAGGCAGTTGCTCTTCTAGAATTCATTAAAAGTTGATAATTGGCTGCCCTAAATATATCCATATCTCCAATTTTCTTCTTCATAATAAAGTTATTTGAGTTGCATGACATGCATTTTATAAATGTTAGGAGATTTGTGTAAAAAAATTCTCATTAACAAAACTAAAATGGATCAAGAAACTCATGATTGAGAATTTTGATATAATCACATTATTAAGAATTTAATAAATATATGGGAATAGAAGTCGCTAGCTTGGCTGCATACTTTAGACGATCACTTTCTTTCTATTTGCATCTCCTTTACCGTTGTAACAAATATGTATTAAAATTGTAATATTATTATATTTTAAAGCTATTTTAATATAATATTTAAAAAATGCAACTAAACACTTGCATGATGTTCATTTATATTCATTAATGAATCTTATTATTAGTTATCTGTTAGGGATTGTTGATCTCCACATTTTCATCCCTAACAAATAATTCTCAGTAAAACTCAACCATTCATTCCATCATTCATTCCATTCTTGCTCCACATCAAAGGTGATGCTTCGAAACCTTTTCATCTCTTTGTCGAATCCTTGGACTATTCAATTTCTCTATCACTCAATTCGATACTACTATTACAAATATCTCTTGTGATTTCTCTCAAACTAAATATCAATCATACATTTAGCCTTTATAATTCTTCCCAAAATAAATCATAACCGTTCGTATTTCCTATTATATACATTACCTACTTAAAACTCCTGCAAACCCTTTGTTCTATTCCCTACAACAACTTCATTTTCTTGTCTTTCACATTCTCTTCTTTGATTTCAACTGTGTTGGGATGACGACCCAACCTCACGTGCAACTCCTCAAAGTCTTTTGCGCCAGCGGTGTTGGGACGACGATCGACGGGAAAGGTTTGGATGCAACTCCATCTTCTTCTCTATTTGCAGTGGCGGTGTTGAGACGACGATTGATCTGAAAGGTTTGGATGCAACTCCATCTTCTTCTCACCGTTGAAAACAAAGCCCTTGTCCATAATAAATTAGAAAAAAGATGTCTATTCTTTGTTAAGAGAGGGGTCGAGCTTTACTTGAGGTTATGTGATTTAAAGTTATCGATTTCATTCATATTTAAAATTTTTAATCATTGTATTTTTCCTTCAAGAATCAATTTCACTCAAATTAAAATTCGTCAATCGTCTACATCTTTCTTAAGAATCATTGTAATTCCTTCAAGAAGCTAGGTTGGAGATGACAGGAGTAGTTCTTGGGATGCCTGGCCCGTGGGCGGAAAACTTCCTGGAAAAAGCTGATCACTATACTACGAAGATTGGAGGATTGCCTGTAAGTGAAAAAAAAAAAAAAAACTCTTTGATCTTAATCATCATCAAGAGCACTATCATTTACCATCTTAGTTCCTTAAAATTGTTATTTTTTATTCAACCATTGAGCATATTTTGTATCTTGATTACTTATCTGACAGGATTGGCCAATCCCCGACATGTTTATCGAGACTGATCTAACAAAATGCATTTTGTGCGGAGAAAGGCTTTGCCTTTTTGCCCAGGCAAGTGGTTACTAGGTATTTGCTAGTAATTTCTAAGTAAGATCGTTCTATATATGAGTGCTTAATTCCAAGCTTCTGCACTTTTTTATTTGTTCTTTTAATATGTAAAATTTCAGGTATATGCTCCAATTAAAATGCCCAAATCGAATGTTCAGGAGAGAGTCATCTATGTCTTTGGCTGTTTAACGTCAAAATGTGGAAGCAGTCCTAAGTGGTATGGTTGTAAAGAAAACATCTAGTTTACTATTTTCTTTTTCTTGGCTTTCATGAAATAAAGTTTGCAGCTGGCGAGCTCTTCGCATACAAAAGTGCACTAGCGAGAAGCTTTTAAATGATATCCTTCAAGATTCCAAACCTTCTAAAATATGCAATGGGGATGAGAAAAACTTGGGTAGTGTTAACTATGAAAGCGTTGAGGAGGACTTGGTGAGTGACAATGGAGAAAGTATTGATGACGAATATGATGATCTAGACTTTGGTGAATTGGCTCGGGAACTTTCTGAAGCTTTTTCTCAAGCTTCTAATTCTATAAAGCAGAAAGGCTCCTCCATTTTAGAAGCTACTACGAAGAGTATGCAATCTAAGCCAATACTAGACGACATAAATTCTGGCAGACCTGGTATGATATAACTTTTTTGATGAATCACTAATGGTTTAAACATCACGTTTTTTTTTTAATCCCATAGAAAAAGTAATTTGCTTCCTAGAGTTTATATTTTGATATTTTTTGAACTGGCGTGGCTTATGTTATATCTTGGTTGTAGCGGTTCCTTGCTTTTATATATATCCTCAGGAAGATCAATCCTTTGGTGAAGTTACTGCCCTTTGTGCCAATTATACTGCACTTTCGGTTAAACAAGAAAATGACTCTTCTAATGATCAAAAAGAGGAAGAAGTTTGGGAAGGAGAGGGATATGAATATGATAAGGCTTTGGGTGCTGACAGAACTTTTTTGAAGTTCAAGAAACGGATGGATGCATATCCAGAGCAATGTTTTAGGTACTTCTATATCTACTATTGGCCTGCCATGTCATGTTCTCTAGATTATAAATATGCATGTCTGATGAATTTGTTTTTATATTTCTTTTGCTGGAAAATCTGCAAAACTTGAAAATCTAAGGAAGCATTTTTATAATACTGGATTGATGTTAATATTGTTCTGGGATTTAGCATGCTCAAGTAGTTAGTTCAGAGTAGATGGTGTTGTTGCCGCTCTAGTTGGTTTCACTTGTTTAGGCATGACTTGCTTATCCAATGAATCAGGAGAATATGTACTCTGATTATGCATATTCTCTTCATTTTATAATAAATTTTGAATATTCACATAAATATAAACTTATCCAAACTGATAAATAATCACAAAAAATAAAATGTTGGAGTATTTAAAGTCAATAACATCTATTATTTTTCACCAAAATATATAGGAAACGTAACCATTGCAACAACTCATCCAAGGAATAAATTGTTATTAAACCACTTAATAATTTTTAACCTTAATCTCTTTCCCATGATGCTTGAAGCATGAGTCTAGAAACTCTAATTTCAATGATACACAATAACTTGAGAATGTTTAAAGGTAATAGTCTGACTTTACAAGAAATAAACCAAGTAGGTGAAATCTATTGGCCAAGTTATAAACTATGAGGCATAGAGCATTCAATATCATCAATAAAAGTGACACTAAGCTAAACACATTATCATAAAAATTATAATATTTGCATCATATTAAATATATACATTTTTTATGATGGAAATTAATAAAAAATGCAATTAATCAACAATAATTGTTATGTTATTTAATTCCTAAGAATTCATATATAAATATACAATTGCTACATTCAAAATTTTCACGCATACCATATTTATTTATAAAAAATTGGCTTATTAGTTATTTAATATTATACCTTTAATACATAAAGAATTATTTATAATACTTTGAATAAAAGAAACGTTTTCAACCATATATTGGAGTCCAATGACCTCCAAAATAGCTTTTGTGCTATGTACCCATTAGCCCGATTTGCTTATCATATCAACATGAGGGTGCTACCAACATTCACATCCATTCACTACAAAAAATGCGGATATTTTTGGCGGCATTATCCACCGGAAAATCTTGAAATTCTGCCAAAAATCTTTATATCCTATAGATTTCCTACGGATAATATTCTGTTGGTAAAATGAGTGTCAGAAATGAATTTGCGCTGGATATTTTTGATTGAAATAATTCCCAAAAGAAAGAACGTCTATATTTTTGGGAGTTTAGTAGCACATTTTTCGTCGGTTGTTCCGACGAATTATAAGCAAAAAATTTTGCTAGAAATATTGGCGGAAATTTAGTCCAGTAGTTTTGTCGAAAATTTCTGCCGATAATCTGTCGGTTTTTTGATGATTTTCCATTAGTATCTTCGTACATTATTCATCGTATTGAAGTTCTGACAGAAAATCTGTCGGAAACCTGTTGCGTAGATAAAAATAATAATTTTCTGTCAATTATTCTACAATATTTCACAGAACATGTACCAAACACTTAAAAGAGTTAAATTAGTTAAATATTTCAACATTATCACAAAAGCATTATTCACAATTCATTATAGGATGATCAAACTGTTTTGAAATATTATAACGGTTCCACAATATGCCAACAATTCTCTAGTGAGCTGTAAGCATATAGTTCTTAAACATTAAAAAAACCAACAAAATAATTACAACCATAAACGCTCTACTCTGACTCACTCTCCTCAGGTGATGCAGATTGTTTTTCATTAAAATGCTCCCTGATTTTCTGAAGTTCCTCTAATATCTGACTTTGCTTTATTTGCGAGTCCGCTTGTGATTTTCATATTTGCTTTAGTTCTGTTGTCAGGGCAGCCCCCTGTTGGCTAACCAATCCCTCATGGCTGCTAGATGAGAAGCTTGATGAATCAGAGGACTGTCCCTCGAATACAGGCTTGTGAGCCTAATTCATAAACTCTCCTATTTTGTATTCCACCTTTTATTTGTAACCATATGCTGTAGTTAGAATAATCTGTTGATACTGCAGAGGATTCCTCACCAACTGCTTCCTGACTCTCTCGAAGTCGTGTATACTTCTATCAAAAGATAATATAAATATAATCATTTTATATGTGTCATTTTAAATATTTCTATTAATATTCAAAACTTAAAGACTCATCAAGGCCCTCACTCGGTTGTCCACCCAATGTTGTTCCTCCTGACATTAGTGGGTGCGAGTGTGCAACTCAATAGCACTGGGTTCCCTACCCAGCTTTTTTTTTGTAATATACTTAGATTAATATTCATAAGAAAATAAATTATTCAAATATGAGATGATATGAATTATATGTAAAAATTCTTACCAATCGTTATATATTTGAGTGTGTGGAACAGAGCCCCCCCTAGTATGAAGGGTGCTACCCATACCCCTAACGTCTAAAGCTTAGTTCTGCCTATTCTTCTAGTATAATTTGGGTTGCTCTAAGCTCTAAACTTTGGTCAAGTCAGGTCACATACTCTCACCAATTCAGAGTAGTCTCTGGCCCGATGTCCTAATATCTAAACATGTCTCGCAGGCGAGTCGATCTGTGCTTTTCAAATTTTTTTCTAATCTTTGCATTATGCTGTGGCAACTAGTATAAATCTCTGTATATTGACATTACTACATAGAGTAATGTGTTAGACTAATTAAAATGCAAATATATTAATATTACATTATTATTGTTGATGACTAACCTTAAACTCCTTGAACTACATATCTCAAACTTCTTGAGGAATTTTCTTTCATGAAGCATCATACTTGCTCCGTATGATGTTACATATTTTATGTGTTGGTTGCTTTGACAGATGAATGATTTAGTGAATTCATGTAATATGAGAAAACGAACTTTCCTGCAGTGTTCTAACTTGATAACATATTGTATGCTGGAAAGTCACCAATTGTTCAAAGTAATGCTGCCCTCATGATGAAATTTTGTTTGGTGGAAATGTCATATGTAGTCACATCTTCTTCCCACAACAATTTAAGGTCATCGATTAAAGGTTGCACGAATACATCTATCTTTGCTTTTGAATTATGTGGGCCTGTAATGATAAGTGTAAGAAATATATAATATGCTTTCATACACATTTTTGGTGGAAGATTGTAGGGGGTGACTATCACTGACCAACATGTGTAAGGTGATGCAGTTTTGCTAAATAGAGTAAAATCATCTGCGCATAACCCCAATATTATATTTTAGTTGGTTATGCGATAAAAGTAGGATGTAAATTGTTCAAGTGCTTCCAGGCCTTAGTTTCTAACATATGAGTTTAAACACCTCTTAGCGAGATGTGTTTGTTATGCCATCTCATATGTGTAATGAAGCTCATTAATTAATATAGACGTTGGAGTCTGCGAGTAATTAGCAAGTAAATCAATCGACTAACTAGCACATCTTTCTTTATTCTATGTTTTTTCAAATTTTGGTTTAAATCTTGGCGCGTTGTAATGACGATGTGCTATCTCTGAAAAATCATCCTTGTAGTATAACATGCATTCATTAACACAATAATTTATTTTTATAGCTGCCAGACCTAGTTTGGAAATCAAATTCTTAGTCTTATATAAATTTGCTGGAATTGTATTTTCTGCAGGTTGGTCTTCTTAGGCAGCCAATAAATTAATTAAAATATTCTCGAAGGTTATTAATTTTTTTTCTTTTTGCTCAACATTTTCACAACAACAAATAACTCTGAGGAGTGCACCCATCTCAAATTGGTTGTTACGCATCACACAATAAATCATAGAAATTTTGTGCTTACGTATTTGGTGACTCTTTCGTATATTATTAAAATTTTGGTTACATGATATTAAGGCCATATCTAATAATTAGTGAATGTTACATAGAATATATGAAACATATATTTAAGGTTCATAAATAAAAAATGTTTTATTGTATAAAATCATAACTTTATTTTAAACAAATGATAACATAAGTGAAAATGTCATTGATGTGTTTGGTGGTCATCAACTATGCTTGTTTTCGTTAAGCTTGATAGCAAATGTGACGGACAATAAAATATGTTTCATCTTCATAAAGATTAAACTCATTTATGTTGGTCTCAAAAGTTGATGATAAGTTGAACATGAACAAAACTCTATTCATCAATATGCGACTTATTTACACCCAACCTTAGGCATGAGCTCAAGCAACAACATGATGCCAAGGAATATCTATATTTCATTCAATGAATATTGAAATAAAAAAAATAGTTAAAATGAACTTAGGTTTTTACATTATGGATGTTATTGTAAAGAACTACTTTCCACTAAGCTCATAAGCCAACTTTTGAAAGCAAAACACTTTAAATGAACTTCAACATGATGAACTTTCAAATATATTTGAAACTTGAACACATTTTAAAATCAAACTTAAATAGATATGCAAATCCAAAAGATTTATCAGCTGAGACTTACAGAATTCGTCTGATTGGCGAAAAGAGATGATTGACGGAGGAATGACAATGTGAATGGAAGAAAATCCGATTGGTGAACGATGAATAACAATGATGGGGATTGAGGGGCAGACTGCCTGTTTTTAGTGAAAATAGAGTTCAAGAGGCTGTTTCGGTGAGTTGGCGGAGGACGACACGAAACAACGAAAATAAGACCTTTCTCGGTGGATTTTCTAACGAAAATTTTTGTCGGAAATTATCGATGACAATTTTCACTGAAAAATTCGCTAGAATGTACATTTGCCGGAATATCCGCCCGTGTTTGCGACGACCGATATTTTGCCGAAAATAGCTAATTTTCTGTAGTGATTGTACTTGCAAGAATATATTATATAAATATTATATGATGATCAAGGTGCTATAACAAAGATTCTATAATTATTGTGATAAAAATTTGTTAGATATCAACAAAGTTCTTGATTTGTGTAAGTAATATTTTTTTCTTATTGATCAAAGCAATGCACATGAACATCATAAAACTTTATGTAACAACTAAAATGACATAAGTAATTCAACATCATATCACATCAATATAAATATAATAATCATTATGGATGGATAAAATGTATTTTATAATATACACTTAAATAAATGAAACATATGACAAGTGTAAAGAAAAACTCTTCTAACAAACATACATTGGACACATTGCTTACTGATGGCTAAATAACCAATAAAAAAGTTTAAAGATATATTTTGTAATTGATGATTTCTAATGATTTTTCCTAATTTATGCACACCCTCTGATGATTTAGGTTTGCAAGGTTAATTAGTGTTATTTAGATGTCAAAATGATGATGGGCCATTGATTGCTTTCACTTCCTTTAAATTTGATTGTTTTTTTTCCTTTTTTGAATTCTAGGGATAGGAAATAAGCTCAAAAGTTTGAAGAGCAACGTGCACTACTAGAAAAAAAACTTGGCTTCATGTTTATACAAGGAGGTGACTTCTCCTATGAATCTGTAATTGTATTTGGATAGCACTTGAAGAACCCTTTATCCAACTAGCTTAAAACTTTGAAAATATTTGAAATTTTATCAAGCAAATAGAAAAAGATTGGTTACATGCTTGCAAAAATATTTATATGCATTAAATTTCTTAGTCAATGTAGACAACCTCTTCAATTTTGAGCTTCATTACACTGGTATCTAGTAAGATGGCTTATATAAGAAACTTGCCTGAAGACTTGCATGGATCAATGCAGAAACTGGAACTGGATGGTCGGGTAAGTAGGGAATACAGGCAGAGAGTTAATATTTGTAAATTGCAT
This sequence comes from Dendrobium catenatum, assembly GCF_001605985.2. Classification (NCBI taxonomy): domain Eukaryota; kingdom Viridiplantae; phylum Streptophyta; class Magnoliopsida; order Asparagales; family Orchidaceae; genus Dendrobium; species Dendrobium catenatum. The sequence continues at coordinate 3,556,204 of NW_021319518.1, read as the reverse complement.
GAAGATGTGTGATAATTAGAGAATAATGACAATGATAGCATGAGTGAATACCATGTAAATTGCATGGATCAATTCGGATGATTTGAGTGATGAAGATGATAATGATGATAGTCTTTTCAAATGTAAACTTTCAAGAAAAGGCAAATGATATTTTAGCACTAAGAATAATTGCCTGATTTTTATTTTATCTATTTCACTTGATGTAGATCTCAAAATTGGTTTAGAGCATCTTATAATGAACGAAGTATTGATAGGCAAGGGAGTGTCTTACTGGAGATAGAGTGATTTGATCCATCTTTTTGTTTCATATTCTGTTGCTTTCAAGAATGCATTTGAAATTTGGAGTTATCTTCAATGATTATATAGTTAGAACATTATAACTTCTAATTTATTATGTATAAAACTTCTCACCGTCCAATGTGTAAAGTCTTTCAATTTCTTTGAGAATTCAATATATGATAGAAAAGGTTTCCTCACCTGTAGCCTAGAACAATTTTCTATAGATTTATTGCTTCAGCAAAGTTTTTTTCGTATATGAGCGTAGCTAGTTCTGGGTGTAATGACTTTTGGAACTTATTAACAAGATTTTGGGATTGAATTCCAATTAAAAAAAATAAAAATAAACACGTTCTTTTGTTTTTTGTGAATAACTATGAAATTCGCTTAAGGAAGAAGCCGACTCTTGTCAAGTTACTTTTCTCTCTTTTTATAGTACACGAAGTAAATCGGAAATTTCAAAGTTTTAGTGATGAAAATGGGTACCCATCAATTCTCTAATGATTATTTAGCATATCTCACTATCCTCTTACTTTTAACTTATGTAGGTATTCATATGGTGGTACGCCACTTTTGGCTAAAATTGATTTGGCAGAACCCAATCCTTGCAATCTTTGTGGTTCACCACGACAATTTGAAATGCAAATGATGCCCCCTTTGTTGTATTTTCTTCATGAAGCTGTTGATGGCTCCTCTGCTTGCTTGCTAGAGAAATGGAATTGGATGACCCTTCTTGTGTACACCTGTTCTAGTGTAAGTAACTATTATGAACCGTTGTTTTTCAAACCTATCTTTATGTTTTTTACCTATAATTTGATCCTTTCTTGTGTTATATATTTACTTACATACATATAACATACCTAACAAAATGTTAATAATCTGATGTTGTTGTGAAGCTGATACGCTCTTGTGGGACCCGGGGATCTATTATTCATTATATAAGGAGGATAAATAAAGGGGAACTAATTAGGAAAGATTTATTTAGGGAAAGATGACTGATTTGATTGGGTGGGAGTTATTAAAGGTTTATTTAGGAAAAGAGGGCTGATTTGATTGGGATGAAATTAGGAAATATTTATTTAGGAAAAGATGGCTTATTTGATTGGGAGGGAATTATGAAAGATTTATTTAGGGAAAGATAGCTGATTTGAATTCAAAATTGGGAGGAAAGTAGGAAAGTTTATATTAGGGTTAATTGAGTTGTTTTGTTTTCATTATGTGATTGTATTTGCTATAATTATTCTTTAGAGTTGTTCCTAGAGGCGCCTAGCATTTTTGGGAGAGCCAATCTACTCGAATAGTAGATCAATTGTATCTTTCATTATTTGTTGAAGTGATAATAAAAATCAGCCCTAATATTTGATTCTTGGATTTTTCTTCGTATCTACTTGCTGTTTTTACTTCCAAGATGCATCATAAGCCCATTATTAACATGTATTATTTTGTGTTTAGGACTAGTTGGATCTAAAAAAGCCACATAAGTCATATGAGTGATAATTGTAGTATTGCATTAGTACTATATTTCAAAATGTAGTTATCCCCTCTTTATTCTAAAAATTTATGGAAATTGACCTTTAAATTGATGGACATGCCCTTGTTATTCAAAATTTGTAAAATATTGCAATTAATTGAGATTGAAATAATTTGTTGAGCTTCATTGTTGATATGACCTTAAAATATAACTTCTAATTAACTTTAATTGTTTGATCAAAGATGTTAATATTCGCGCATAGATTCTTTGTTGCCGTTTCCCAAAATTTCCGAACTTTTATTTCTTTCCCCTATGAGTGTGGTCCAAGTTGTTTTGTGGTTTTTGATTGGAACTAAAGCTACCTGGCTAGATTTTACTTAATTAAAGAGGATTTATGCTTCACAAAATTTTAAGTTGACCAACTTGGATGCGACTAACTGAATTGAGTATATTGTTAGGTAGTGGCTTCTGACTTTTAATTTAATGAGTAATAAAACAATTGTGTAGGCTGATAGGGTTTTGGGTTTGGTACAACTCGAGGTGGTCTTGTAATAACCCATTTTTGAAATGATTTTTTTTTAAATGAAACAATTTCAATTTCAACACAACGCCTTGATGAAGAAGAGGAGGAAGGGAAGGAAAGGAGAGAAAAAAAGAGAAATTGATTTTAGTTGCCGGATCTCTTTGCCGTTTTAACTTGCTTAGATTGTGATATGTGACTCTGATCCTACTTCTATTTTAAAAGATTTTGATTTCAACCGTTTGGGATTCTCCCCAAAATTAATTTTTATTGTATTTTCCTCAAATTTATTGAACTTTTACTGCGTAACTTTTATATGATATTGTACTGATTATTTTAGAGATTTTGACTATATCATTTTTGAATTTCATCGGGTAAATAGAAGTTATTGAATTATATATATTTTTTGAATATAAATATTTTTATTTAAGCATACTATTAATACAAGCATTATGAATGAATATAGACATGTGGTTGAGTAATATCTGATTGCTATTATTGTTAAAAAATGTGATATTAATATATGTGAAAAATAAGTAAAAGGCTGATTTCACTAATGTTGGATGGAAACTGACTGGTATTGGATGGTGGGCTGACGGACTTTTACTTTAAATATGTTGTTTGGTGTTATCCTCGTTTGATTTACATCGTAATGATTGAAATTACAAGGAGATGATTGCTGTGCTGACAGATAAAGAGTGGCGACTCTGTTTATTGAGCCAACGATTTACTGATACTGATACAATACTAAGGAAAACACGATGAAGTTAGGATTTCTTATTTGTTTAGCATGACTACTAAAATTCATGTTATTGAGGCATTGTTCTTATTATTGTACGGATTTACTAATACTGCTGCGAGTTTACTGATACCGATATGGATACTGATATTGTTACCGAGTGCCGACAATGCTGTTTACTGATTTACTATACTGCATCGATACTGTCACTGATACTGATACCGATGCTACTACTTATACTGTTACTATTGTTATTATTGTTATTGATTCACTGTATTATTTACTGATTGATTGATTATGTGATGTATTGAGTATGCGATTATGATATTGAACTGAACTTGATATAAAATGTGATTATTTTTTTTAGTTTACTAAATTAATATTACTATTCTCGATTTACTTCATTGATATGATTTATAATAGTCTTTACCAATGCTTTGATTTTATTGCTTTATACGATTTCTTTACTGATTGATAGTACTGATATGATGATTGTTTTATCGATTCGACATATGTACTAGTTTACTGGTTTCCCCATTGTAATATTTTACTGGCTTTCATACCGTACTATTTTACTGTTTCCAGATTCTACTACTACCACATGTGAGTTTTACTATTTTTGCACCGATTCTTGATCATATGACTATTACTATTATGAATTGAATAACAACATGTTTACTGCTTCTTTACCGTGCTTTGAATTCAATTATAGGATTTTAGTGATCTGCTGAGCTATCAACTCATTATATGCGATTTAAATGATTGCAGGTTAAAGCATATGATCAGGAGTGTGAGCTTGATCATGTTTCTCTAGGTTTACTATTAGTCATTTTTTTTTATGTCTGTAGTTATTCTTTTGTATTCGGACTGAAATGATAGATTGTAATTATATAGATCTTGAGCAGTGTACTTGATTTTTGGATAATGAATACAAATGTATATATTAATTTTTTAATCAATAGTTTTATTTTTGTTGGTATTTATATTGATGTCCCACGTAGTGGGATAAAGGCTTGATGTTGTTGTTGTTGTTGGTATTTATATTGATAAAAGAAATTATGCAACTCTGGTTATTGTATATTAAAAGATAAAATAATAAATCTTCCAAATTATAGTATAGGGCGTCATAGGTCTATCAAAGATGTTGGCCGGGTATAGTTGACTCATGACAAAAGCGGATGATTAGGAACATAAGATTGGATGTTTATAGAATTCTTGACTAAAGGGCTGTTTGATTTTCTGAAAAAAAATACAGTGTGAAAAGGATTGCGGTGTAAAATGAATACTTTGTAGCTGGTTGGATGAATGATAAAGGAATACATGAATTTTTTTTTTATTTGGTTTGATGGAGAAATATAGAGAAAATAAGGAGGATCTACATATGATATTTATTGATTTAGAAAAAAACATATGATTAAGTTCCAAGAAAAGTGCTATGGAGAGTTCTTGAAAAAAAAGGAGTCAATAATGCTTATATTCAAATCATTAAAGATATTTATGCAGGAGCTATTACTTGTGTTCAAACACAAGGTGATTTGACCAAGTATTTCCCTATTTCGGTTGGGTTACATCAAGGATCAGCCTTAACCCATATCTTTTTGCTTTAGTCATGGATGTTCTCACTAGACATTTGCAAGAGGATGTACCTTGGTGTATGCTTTTGCTGATGATATTCTTCTTGTTGATAAGAGTAGAGAGGGAGTTGAAGGTAAACTTGAATTATGGAGGTCAACCTTAGAGTCTAAAGGTTTTCGCTTGAGTAGATCTAAAATGGAATATATGGAGTGTAATTTTAGTCGTAATAGACCTAGTGAGGGGATTGTGACTTTGGGCGATCAAGTCATTAATAAGAGTACACGTTTTAGATATCTTGGATCTATTGTTCAGAGTGATGGTGAAATAGATGGGGATATTATCAGTAGAATTCAAGTTGGATGGTTGAAGTGGAGGAATGCATCGGGTTTGTTATGTGATAGAAATGTACCCCTCAAACTTAAGGGAAACTTCTATAAGATGGAAGTGAGGTCTGCAATGCTTTATGGTGCCGAATGTTGGCCATTAAAAGAAAAGCATAATACTAAGTTAAGTGTGATAGAGATGAGGATGCTCAGGTGGATGAGTGGCTTTATCCTTAGAGATAGGATACGAAATGAGCATATACGTGAAAAGGTTGGAGTAGCTCCAGTAGAAGATAAGATTAGAGAAAGTCGCCTTAGATGGTTTGGTCACATAAATGGGGGAGGGGGGCGTGGCCGCTGTGGGTTGTCAAAGAAGCATTTGAGTGGTGTAAAACATTCTCAGTGAAATTGGGTGAGAACGCTTTACCTCAAATGGAATATATTGCATTTACTTTGCTTTATCATGGATTTTCTTTTCATCTAATCAAACACCAAAAAATGAAAAAGTAATGCATTTAATTTACTTCGCATTCACTTCTCTTCCAACCAAATAGCCCCTTAAGTATGTTCAAAAAAAAAAAAAAAGCCCCTTAAGTGGATTGGAGTTTGTTTGGGAAATGTGTTGTGGACAAGTGTGTGTGAACATTTTTGCTGGGACTTGTAAGTTTTGGTTTGTTTCGCTAGATGTGTAGATGAGCCGATTTGATTAGGCTAGTTGATTGATATGGGTTGACTAGGATGAGAGACTACTGACTAGGGTAAAATTAGTGGATTGATGAGTATGGATTAAGTTAGTTGGGACCCTGTGTTTGAGTGGAGTGAAGATCTAACAGAGTAAAGTTATGTGCATCAAGTGAGCAATGTGCATTCTAATATGATTATAAGTATAGATGACCAAGATGAGGGTGTTTGCCTCTAAATGGACTGAGACTTCAAAACCATTACAAAGTGAGATTTAGATGCCAAATGGTTGAGTCTTATCGCTGTTTAAGTAGCCATGTTTAATGAATTGTTGTGTGATTTTGGCGAAGGTTGCTTTTTAGTTATGCTCCCAACTTGCCAGTCTATATGAACAGATCCTATTACCAATAATGGGAGAATGTGCCCTTTTGGGAATTTCCACATATAAATGTGAATGAAGAGCAAAACATGCCTAATGGTGGTTGGATAATTAAACCTCTAGGATTATGCCATATGTAAGAGTTGTTGGAAGCAGCGAATTCAGTCGGGTAGCGGATGATATTGAGCTAGAATTTCTCAACTTTACTTGGTGCGTCATGTTTCGTGGATTGCTTGACTAGGCTGGGTCTTGGGGATCTGACATCAAGCAATTATGATTGAACATGATGGGGATCCTTATATGGCTCTTGCATAACTGGTTCACATCAAGATTTGTGCCAACCTCCGATTGACCTTGATGAAGTACTTTTCATTGGCACTGTTATGATGGTTTCAACATTAATCTGACCATCCAATTTAGATCATTATCAGCACCGTTCTTAAATTCCGTGTATGTTTAGCCATACAATCCAGATTTTTCCTGTCATTTGATCGATTAGAGGATCAAAACAGCTTTAATTGAGGGGCATATCTGTCCAGCATAATCTCGGAGGCAAAATGTCTAATCTATCCAACTTAAGTTTTGCCAAATTATCAAAATGTTCTTCATACAAATGCCTATAAATACTCCCATGAGGATAGGATAAAGTGTTCTACTCATTCTCTTGTTCTTAGGGCTGCAAATGAACCGAGCGTACGATGAGCTACTCGTGGCTCGGCTCGAAAAGGGTTCGTTCATGTTCGTTTGATAAGATTAACAAACGAGTTTGAACTCTTGATAAATACTCGATAACTAAATGAACGAGCTTGAACAGTGTGTCATTCAGTTCATTTATGTTCATGAACAGTCTCGCTCAGAAGCTCGTGAACAAGCTCGACTAGATTTCAATTAGAATTTTAAAAATAAATACTATTAAATATACTCATTTAATAATTTATATTTACTAATTTAATTTTTTAAACTTTAACCATTTTCATTAGACATATTTTTAACTTATATTTTTACTAATCTAACTAATTAGAAATATTTTTATTAAATCATTTACTAAAATTTTTATTAAATATAAAAAGTTTATTAAACTCCCGCCTCAAGTCTCAATTCCCGCTCAAACAAAAAAAAAGAAGTTTTTTTAATTCCCGCAGGACCCGCCCACCCTTTCTCTCTCCTCGGTGGCAGCTGTGAGCGTTTAGTCCCACACTGGCTGGAATGCAATATTTTTGCTATTTAAAAACAAAGACATCTGAAGACTAATTGCAGAGTTGCGGGAAGCTGGCAGGTTGGGCTGGTTGCCTGATCGGGACATTGGCCTATCCGTTTGATTTTAATTATAAAAAAATATTTTGTAGATTGTGGTCGTCTCGTTATAAATGAGCTGCTCGATAAGAGGCTCGCCACACATGAAATTAAATGAGCTCAAAGTTGAGCACGAGCCGAGCTCGAACGTGGTCATTTTAAACGAGTATGAGCTCGAACACCTGTCCAAAAAGCTCGACAAGCTTCGAGTCGAGCTTGAACACGGTTTTGACAAACGAGCTCGAACATGAACAGGCTGAAGCACGGCTCGGATCGGTTCATTTGCAGCCCTATTTGTTCTCAAGGAAAAACTTTGCTTACGTAGTTCTAACTCATTCATCTTCAAGCTCAGTTAATGACTTAGTGAATAAGAGTTTTCCCGGGATCAAAACCTCCTGGTTCTTCTGCTGGATTATTCAGCTGGCGTTTTGTTTCAACTAATTGTGTGATAGAGCATCAAGCTTAGGATGACTGGCTACCCAAACTTAGCAAGGGAAGAACAGTTTCCGAGCCACAACAATAGTGATAAAGCTAATTTGACATGTATCTTCTCAACTGGGTCATCTATAGGGGCGGATCTACCTAAAGTGGGGGG
>NW_021319518.1:3439274-3548342 GCF_001605985.2 Dendrobium catenatum | reverse complement strand
GTATATGAATTTATACTGACATGCATGTCTTGGTGAGCATTTTTTATACATAAAACATGGATATTCATTTTTAACACTGCCGTTGCCAGGTCCCAAGTCCTGGATGAGAAAAGTGGAGGGTTGCGTTAGGTAGTCGATAGCCAGCGTAAAACTTGTCGAACAATAATGACGTTGGAGTAGCTCCAGTAGAAGATAAGATTAGAGAAAGTCGCCTTAGATGGTTTGGTCACATAAAACGGCAGCCTTGCGATGACCCGGTTAGGAGAGTAGAGGTATTAGATTTTACTTATGTTAAGAAAGGTAGGGGTAGACCTAAAAAGACTTGGTTAGAAAATATTAGGAATGACCTTTCTTTATTAGATTTAAACGAGAATTTGACTTTTAATAGGACACAATGGAGAAAAAGGATTCATGTAGCCGACCCCACGTAGTGGGATAAAGGCTTGATGTTGTTGTTGTTGTTGTTGTATTTTTAGCCTTCAAGCATATCAATTTTGTGTGTCAGCATCATAACTTAAAAAATAAGCTATCATCATCCTATATTGAACATAAAGAGTGATATCCTCTCTCAGATATTTACCAGTATGAATGGTTTTCCTTTATGATAAACGTTCTCTTAGCTTCTTTTCTTGAAAATCACAACATTTTGCAATGCAGAACTGTTGTTCCAATTCATGCACAGAACAGCTGAGCAACCATGGCTGGGCCGTGGCTGAAGAGGCAATTGTAATTCAGGATGACTAGTATTCTCAAAATTGTAAGTTTCTTTTCTTGGCAATTTAGTGGCAGCTTCTATATGTTTTGGTTAATTTTGACAATCCTTTTGGTCCGTGATAGCATTTAAAGGTGGTTTATTTCTAATTAAGGAGATCTTTTAGTTCCTATTAAAGTGGGTGTTTAATTATTCACGTGAACCGATTGACTGTATTGATTTTAGTACCCTAAATGAAAATAAAGATTACTGTTTTTATCGGCGTATTAATAAAACCGAAGTTAGAGAGGCTTTAAAGAAAATGAATGGTGAAAAAGCTGTTGGACCTGATGATATTCCAATAGAGGTGTGGAAATGCTTAGGAGAGGAAGGAATTTATTGGCTTACTAAACTTTTTAATACTGTTATGAAGACTAAAAAGATGCCAGATGAGTGGAGAATGAGTGTATTAATTCCTTTTTTAAGAATAAAGGTGATGCACAAGATTGTGTGAATTATAGTGTAATTAAGTTAATTTGTCATACTTTAAAACTATGGGAGTGAGTTATGGAGCATAGGTTGTGGCATGATATTAATGTTTCTCAAAATCAATTTGGTTTCATGCCAGGTAGGTCGACTATGGAAGCCATACATTTATTAAGAGGTTTGATGGAGAAATATAGAGAAAATAAAAAGGATCTACATGTGATATTTATTGATTTAGAAAAAGCATATGATAGAGTTCCAAGAGAAGTGCTTTGGAGAGTTCTTGAAAAGAAAAGAGTTAATACCACTTATATTCAAATAATTAAAGATATATATGCAGGAGCTATTACTTGTGTTCGAACACAAGGTGGTTTGACCAATTATTTACCTATTTCGGTTGGGTTACATCAAAGATTGGCCTTAAGCCTATATCTTTTTTGCTTTAGTCATGGATGTTCTCACTAGACCTTTGCAAGCGGATGTACCTTGGTATATGCTTTTTGCTGATGATATTCTTCTTGTTGATAAGAATAGAGAGGGAGTTGAAGGTAAACTTGAATTATGTAGATCAACCTTAGAGTCTAAAGGTTTTCGCTTGAGTAGATCTAAAATGGAGTATATGGAGAGTAATTTTAGTAATAATAGACCTAGTGAGGGGATTGTGACTTTGGGCAATCAAGTCATTAATAAGAGTATACATTTTAGATATATTGGATCTATTGTTCAGAGCGATGATGAAATAGATGGGGATATTATCAGTAGAATTCAAGTTGAATGGTAGAATTCAAGTTGAATGGTTGAAGTGGAGGAATGCATCGGGCTTGTTGTGCGATAAAAAAATACCCCTCAAACTTAAGGGAAAATTCTATAAGATGGTGGTGAGGCCTGCAATGCTTTATGGTGCGGAATATTGATCATTAAAAGAGAAGCATAATACTAAGTTAAGTGTGGCAGAGATGAGGATGCTCAGGTAAATGAGTGGCTTTACCCTTAGAGATAGGATACGAAATGAGCATATACGTGAAAATGTTGGAGTAGCTCTCGTATAAGATAAGATTAGAGAGAGTCACCTTATATAGTTTGGTTACATAAAACGGCGGCCTTCTGATGACCTGGTTAGGAAAATAGATGTATTAGATTTGACTTATGTTAAGAAACGTAGAGGTAGACCTAAAAAAATTTGGTTAGAAAATATTAGAAATGATATTTCTTTATTAGATTTAAACGAGAATTTGAATTTTAATAGGACAAAATGGAGAAAAAAGATTGATGTAGCGGAAAGGATAAAGGCTTGATGTTGTTGTTGTGAACCAATTGACATTAGTTTGGTAAAAGTATGTTCTAAACAAGAACTGAAGAACATGATTTTATTTTGCCAAAGCACAGTTAGTGTTTGACCAAACGAATGCATGGATGACTAATGTTATGGCAACCCGAGTAATCTTGGCAAGATATTGTTTTGCAAACCTCAAAATTTATAGCCAACAAAAATGCAAGATGTGCGCATTGAAATGAACAAATTGAGGATCTAAAAGAGTAAATAGTTTCTTATTTTAAGAAATTTCATTTTCTGTTGTCTTTAGTTCTTTGTTTCCCCTATTTGCTTCAAAAGTGACTTGTTGACTGCCTTATCATACGGGCTGTTACTGTTCCTTTGCTGTTTTCAGTGATCCCGACTTCTATGGACGCACGGCAACATCGATTATTTTAGCTTCTTTTTCCTGCACCCCTACAATCCTTCGATAGCTCCTTGCGATTTCTTTGTTATGATATTTTTGGGTTTTGTTGGCATATGTGACTGCAACATTTTTGGTGATTTGCACTGCGGTTATTATACAATCCTTGTCTCCCTATGGCTCGTAGGGGTTGGAGATAAGGCTACCTACTTATCTTTTGATTTTTTTAGATGTAAGTTGAGGATTTTTTATTGATATATATACAAACTGTTATCCTTGATTTCTACTTTGATGAAATAAAATTTTGCTTATGTACAATTTCTTTTAGCATCTCCCAATGCAAATGGAGATTGAAGATTTTTAAGAGAAGTTATATCTTTGTATTTAAGGTTTGATGTTATTGTTTGGTGATCACTTTTTTTTATTCTATTCTATTATCTAATTTTTAGTAATTGGTTTAATTTCTTGAATTAATTTTATTTATTCAACATGCTTTGGAAAACAAGTCTAGGCTTTGTTTGGGAAGTTTTTTTTTTTTTTTACTTTTTCTGAAAGCAATTTTAAAGTATGATTTTTTTAATTTTTATACTAGAAATCTGCTTTAAGTAGTAAGAAAGTTGTCCCAAACGAATCTTACTATTATTTTTTTGCTGATTTCAAGAGATTTTTGTAAAAATAATAGCTTTATAAAGCAATAAGAAAGTTGTCTCAAATGAAATCTTTAAAAAAGATTTGTTTATGCTTTTGGTTGTTAGAGAATTGAAGGATGTTGTGATTGAAAGTATCAGTATATCTGATGTGTCAGTGAAGAACTATCTAATTTTAAAAAATTATGCCCTAATGATCTTTTTGATAAAAAAAAATGATATTTATGCATTTGATTTAATGTTTTGATAATTTTGTCTAATTATTCACTTAATAAATAAAGTCAAATGAACATGTTGAACTTAGAAGTTACGCTGATGGTTTCCTTAAAAATAGATTCATTAGAGAGCACGAATCTTGTGCAATTCTTGCATTATATGTAGTGAAGATAAATGAATGTTGTTGAATTTGTATACAAAATAGAGCAATTGGTAAGATTATTATCAAATATTGGTTTTTTGTACCTACATTGGATGATATTGGCGAGTATAATGATTGTAACTTTCTGGCAATGCCTTCTCTACAATCTTTATTTCCTCTAAGGCTTCGTTTGGGACGATTTTCTTGTTGCTTCTTAAAGCCGCTTTTTAGTATAAAAATTTTAATAATTGAACTAGAAAGTTGTTTTAAAAAGCAGCAAGAAAACTGTCCCAAACGAAACCTAAGTTTCTTCTCCATCTGCGTTCTCATAGCAAAAGAAAGAAAAATGTTGAAAACCTTACATCTTTTGTTTTCCCTCCACCATCCTAAAGCTTAGTTTGAGATAACTGTTTTTCTGCTTTCTAAATATTTTTCTAGTATAAAAATTTTTTTAATTAGAAATTTTTTGTAAATTTTTTTTAGAAAATAATAAGAAAGTTGTACGAAATGAAATCTAGGATTTATTTGGGACGGCTTTCTTACTGTTGAAATCAACTTTAGTACAAAAATTAAAAATTTTTTACTTGAAAGCTGTTTTAAAAAAATTGTACTAGAAAATTGTTTTAAGAAACAGTAAGAAAGTCGTCCCAAACGAAGTCTAAGACATAGAGGTGGAGGAGAGGTGACAAGTGCTTTCTGTCAAGAAAAGAAATTGGGTTTCAGAGGAAATACAGAGAAAGAAGACAATAAGCTCACCATGACTTCATTTCTGGCATGAATGTTCCTTTTCTTGTAAACTTGGGTGGAAAAAAATAACTAAAGTTTCGTTTGGGACGGCTTTCTTTCTACTTCCTAAAGCAACTTCTTAGTATAAAAATTAAAATTTTTATCCTAGAAAACTGCTTTAAGAAGCAATAAAAAAATCGTCCCAAATGAAACCTAAAACACTCCCGAAGAACAAGGGGGCTAAGCACATACTGTTATTTGTGTATTGTGATAAATTACAAGGGATACAGTATGCCTTTACAGTAAAACATGAGAGGATAATTTTGTGCAACTTTGAAAGCTTTGGTGTATTGCAAAATAAGAAATTATTCAAAATTTGAAGAACTTCTTTTGCACCTATGAGCGCTGAATGTAAAATATTATTCTCTTCTTTAAAGTTTTGTTTGCCATAATTTTATAGTACAAATTCTTAAAGTAACTTTTCGAAAAACGGTGATAAAGACGTCTTAAACGAAATCTTAGACTTTATTACTACTTTTTAAAATAACTTTCTAGTATAAATTCTTAAAGCAACTTTCTATAATTTTGTAATAAAAGGCTGCTTTAATTTTTATCAAAAATTAAAATTTGATGTAAAAAAAAAAAAAAAAAAGCTGCTTTAAGAAGTAATAAAAAGTCGCCTTAGTTGCTCTAGGAGTTCAAATAGAGTTTCTTCAAATATGTTCAAAATTTCCTCCTCTTGATTGAATCAAATCCATATTTTCTTACACTATATAAATTTTTTACTTGCATTCTGCTAAGAATTGTCGAAAATAATAACTGCAGAAATGGAAAAAAAAAAAAAAAAAAACAATCTGTATATCTATGAAAAAAAACAAAAAAAAAATAAAAAAATAAGTTTGTTAATGTCAATGTACAAACTACATAGCCATAAGAAAAAATGATTTCCATCATATATAATTAAAAGAAATCTAAAAAACAATTATTTGATAATTTAACAAACATGAAAAATCTTCTCATAATCTGGATGACTGGATGGTTATATTGCAGAAGAGTTTAGGAGAAATAAACTCTCCATTAGAGAGTCTCACTCAAAGCTCTAGATTCACAATATCATCACCATCCAAATTCACCAGAAATCTCGGCACGAGCAATCACCGCCCTCAAAATGGTGAAATCGCGCTCGATCACGAATGACAATCACCCGATCATATTCCTTCGATACGAGTTTCGCCACCGTATGACAATCCGCACAAATCCGCAAGTTCTTATTAACCCTTATCGGTTCGCCTTTTGGTATACTAATCAACCCAAATGCGATTGCCAATTTCTCGCTATGATAATATAAGGCATTTTCTTTCTCCTCCTCACCAATATCATGAAGAACATTTCTAGTGTCCGGAACGTATCCCAGCCGTCTGATCCTCGATCCAATCTCCTCCAATTTCTCATAAATCTCACTCAATCTAACATGTTCCTTATCACTATTGATAAACCTGTGAACAAATCCATTCACTTCCATGTAACTGAAGCCTGGTACTTTCCTCACTTCACCTTTCCTCATAGCGTCCCTGACCCGACCCACGTCGGCCCATCGGGCCTTCGAGGCGTATACGTTGGATAACAAAACGAAGTCTCCACAGCCGTTGGATCCCATTTCCTTGAGCTTTGCTGAAACAAGCTCGGCCATGTTGTCGTCGCCATAGGTCTTGCAGGCGCCGAGGAGAGTTTGGTACATTACTGCGTCCGGTGAGAAGGGCATGGTGGTGACTATGTTGTAGGCTTCCCGAAGACGGCCGGCGCGGCCCAAAAGATCGACGATGGTGCCGTAGTGCTTTACTGTACGGGGAATTCGGATGGAATGGAATATGCGGAGGCCGTCCTCTACCAGGCCGGCGTGAGTGCAGCCGCAGAGGACGGCGAGGTAGGTGATTGCGTCGGGTTCGATTGGGGTGGAGCTGAGCATTTCGTCGAACAGTTGGAGGGCATCTCGGCCGCGGCCGTGGAGAGCGAGGGTCATGATGGCGGCGTTCCAGGAGACAAGGGTTTTGGAATCTAGGGAGCGGAAGAGGGAGAGAGCGCGGGAGATGTCGCCGCATTTGGCGTACATGTCGATGAGCGCATTGCGGACCCGGATGTCGGCGTCGAGGTGGAGGGAGTTGGCGTAGGCATGGATGGAGGCGCCTTCGGCGAGGGCGCCGAGTTGAGAGCAGGAGGAGAGGGCGGCGACGACGGTGACGGCGTCGGGGCATTCGCGCGGGGAAGGGGGGTTGTGTTGGAGGCGGTGGAAGAGGGAGAGGGAGTGGTGGGGGAGGAGGGAGAGGAGGAGTGTGTTCCAGGTGGCGATGTCACGGAGGGGCATTTCATCGAATGCTTGAAGAGCGAGGTCGGTGCGGGAGGATTTGGCGTAGGCGTCGATGAGGGTGGTGAGGAGGCGGACGTCGGCGGCGAGGCCGAGGCAGAGGAGGTGGGAATGGAGAGGGGAGATGGTTGATAGAGAGGAGAGGCGGGCGGCAGATTTGAGGGTGAAGGAGAGGGAGAGGGCGTCGGGGCGGGAGGAGGTGGAGTGGAGGAGAAGGGGGTAGAGGGAGAGGGCGGGGGAGGGGTCGGGGGAGAGTGATAGGCCGCGTAGGAGGGCGTTGAAGTCGTTGGTTCTCGGAGCGAGGGTGCAGCGGAGCATCGCGGTGGCGTGGGGGAGATCGCCGAAGGCGGAGACGGCGAAGAGTTCGGTAAGTTTGGAGCGGAGGCAGGGTAGGAGCTGAAAGAGGCCGTGTGAGACGAGTTGGGCGTGGAATTGCTTGAGATGGGTGAGGGCGGAGCAGCGGTGGAGGAGAGAGTCGAGCTGAAGAAGCATCGGAATAGGGCTCGAGCTACATCTCTCGATTTTTACATAAACAGGCGGGCAGCCGGGCAGGCCTGTAAGAGGGAAAATTATTATGTCGCCAGGATTCATCCGAGGTGAATTCGGATGGACCATATCATCTGGATTCTGATACATCCGGATAGGTCCGGATGACGTGTAATAATTTGCCGACTCGTCTGAAGGTGAATCCGGATGCACCATGTCATCCAGATTCTGACACATTCGGATGGGTTCGGATGACGTGGCGCGTCCGAATTCATCTCCGAACGGTTCGGACGCCGAACGTAATTTTCCTGGTAATAGAGGATTCATTAAGTGACTGATATAATGATTTAGGTTTACAATAGAAATAAAGAGAATATGTGATCATATGAGTTTGTCTCTTGGAGG
Source organism: Dendrobium catenatum (assembly GCF_001605985.2). Lineage (NCBI taxonomy): Eukaryota > Viridiplantae > Streptophyta > Magnoliopsida > Asparagales > Orchidaceae > Dendrobium > Dendrobium catenatum. The sequence goes on along the minus strand of NW_021319518.1, from coordinate 3,540,505 downwards.
ATTGTGATATTGGAAGCCTTTGAACTTGTGAAGCTTAAAGGATTTATGGCAATTTAAGGATGCCAGACAGGTCATAAAAGTTGAATAAACCCCACATGTAATTTTCAAACAAACTTATATAATTTAGATCCTACATGATCAAGAAAATTATATGATTGAGACCACGTTCTAAAGTTTGAATTAAAATTTACATTTTTCTTCACCTTTTGACCTTCTTCTAACATTATGATGGAAGCTCGACATATGAAATTATAATCTCACTTGAAATAGACATCCAACTAAATCCACATAAATATTTTGAAATTCATAATGTTGAAGTCTCTATGCAAATGCAATATGGAGTTAACTTATCATAAGTAATAGGCTAGGCATACAAGCATACCACTACAACAAAGATTATCCCATCATGCGAATATGATGTTTGATATGATTACACATTTTTGATTAGTTATTTATTCAGACAAATATTTCTACAACGTAGACATATTATGCTAGCAGATATGTTTATCAACCATAGGTAATTTGTTGATCTCTATCGAGCACACTCTCAAAGGACAAGATAGTCAATCAAATGCTAAATGCACATTAATAACTCATGTGCGGTTCCATGGTTGATTATTAAAAAATGGCTTAGAGAAATGTCATGCATTTAATTTTGATGGCATTAATTTATTAAGATTAATGTTATCTTATTTACAAGTTAGGGTAAATTATTTAAGATCCTTAAGAGCCAAACTCAATTTATTTTAACAAATAATATAACAATAAAAAGAAACTTAAGAAAAGTAGTGCAACTAAGACATATAAAGTAAAACAAAGATATCTAGATCATGCCACATACCTCTAGCAAGCTTGCATATATTAAAATTACAAAAGAAAAATAGAAGCATAAAAGACATTAGTGCATTTTCATATATTTCAATAAACTTATCATTAGTTAAGCACAATATTGTGTTAAGCAAGCAAATAATGCCTTTGAGGGGCCTACACAATAAGCTTGTATAGGGAGAAAATAGTTATATCATAATTTACATAATTACAACTACATAATATTGCTAACTTATATAATAAATCTGTCACATCCCAGAATCTAAATTAGAAGAATCTTTTTTTTTTTTTAATCTTTTAATTTACACAACCATAGCTACCTAATTTTTTTAATATAAATACAAGTAAAAATAAAATTATCGATCAAAATATCAATATACATATATGTATTTTTTTTCTTCTAAAAATTATATATACTACTCAAGATCTATACAATCTTAATGAGCTAAACGACCCAATAAGTCATTAAAATCTTATAAGTGAATTCAAAGTTGTAAAGGAGCAATATGCATGTAAACAGTCAAATCATAACAGTTGCATTAATATAATCACGAATCAATGCATAAATAGTAAAACACGCATGTAATAACAGGAAAGTGATGTAGTACAGAAGCTAGTAAAGCTGTACAATAGAGAAATCAATAAATCAATCAGTAAAGCAGTCATCGTATCAAAACTATCAATTAGTAGAGAAATCATATAAATAGATAAAACTAAAGCATCAATAAAGACTATCGAAATAATATAAATATAATAAAATCATATAGGAGTGTACACATATTATATAACTATTCAATATCAATATTAATATTAATATCAAATTAGTATATTATGTGCTTAGTATGTCACATAATTAGTATAAGTATAGTGAATCAGTAGTATCAAATAATATCAATGTCTATATCGATAATAGTAACATTCTAGTGGTAGGAGTAATAAAATAATGCAATAATAATAAATTTGTGTAATAACAATAAATTCATATAATAATAGGAATAATTCATCAATAACATGCATTTCAGTAGTCATACTAAACAAGTAAGAAGTTCTGTCTATCATGATATTTTTTTAATATTATATAAGTAAATCGTTGACTCAATAAACGTAGTCGTCATTTTTAATCCGTCGACATAGTAATAACTCATTTTAACTCTTAATCATTGTATTGTTGTATCAGAAGAGGATAACAATCAATCATAGTATCTAAAGGAATAATGCCCATCAACCCACCATGATATACATATTAATCAGGGTAAATCGGTCTTTACTTTTCTTTTACATACACACATGATTATCATAGTATTAATAATAACTAGCTATTACTCAATCACATATCCATATTTATTTCCAATACATTACAATAAATAAAACATAATTATGTTTAATTCAAAAAGCACCAACATATTCTAATGGTAGGCAACAGAAAACTCTACTGAGTAGAAATTCATATTTTTAAAAATTAATCAAATTACCAGAGATTGTCTAACAACATTCTAAAGCTTTAATTGAACAAAATTACTATTTTTATATGTTAAAATGAATTTCTAAATTGATAAAAATCGTTACTTTTTCAAGATCTCCGAGCAAAAAAATATGAAATAAATACTTAAAATTCTCATAATCTCAATCTTCATAACATATAAAAGATTGCACGGTGAAAGTTTTACTTTTACAAATACAAAATCATTTTCGTTTTTGGGTATCAAAAATACAAATTTGACTATAAAAAAAAATTAAATTATTGAAATAAAAAATAAGATGACGATTCTTTACAATTAGACGAACAAATCTTCCAACAGAATCAACTGACAAAAATTACTTAATCTTAACATTTCTTTTTTCCTTCCCTCTCATTTCTCATATATATATTTTATGTTCCTCTGTACAGTTCAGTCGAATGAATGGAGAAAAAAAATTTTTAAATTGATTTTAGTTAATGGAGAAAGATATTTATAAGTAAAAATAATATAATATTATCAAGTTCTCCGAGCAAAAAAATCTTAAATAAATACTTAAAATGCTCATAATCTCAATCTTTATAATATATAAAAGATTGCACGGTAAAAGTTTTGCTTTTACCAATACAAAATCATTTTCGTTTTTGGGTAAAAAAAATACAAATTTGACTGAAAAAATAAAAAAAAATCAAATTATTGAAATAAAAAATAAGATAATGATTCTTTACAATTAGACGCACAAATCTTCCAACAGAATCAACTAACGAAAATTACTTAATCTTAACATTTCTTTTTCCTTCCCTCTCATTTCTCATATATATATTTTATGTTCCTCTGTACAGTTCAGTCGAATGAATGGAGAAAAAAAAAATTGATTTTAATTAATGAATAAAGATATTTATAAGTAAAAATAATATAGTATTATTAATTTAATCAATTTTAATATAAAAATATATATCTTTTTAGATTAAAAAATTATAGAAAAATATCTATAAGATAGTCTAATTTATTTAAAAAATTTTGATGAAATTGATTTGTAAAACGGACATATGATGGTCCCAAACCCTCACTTGTACTGATATCTATCAATTTCTTAAGGATTTGTATCGGTGCCCAAAAATTATGAAAAAATTAATGTAATTAAATAATTATACTATCTATATTATGGCTAAAATAGTTTGTGATGTAGACTTATAATGATTTCTGAAAAAATTATTTAATTGGATTAAAATAAAGACTATTATAACAACTCCTCAAGAAATAGAATTTAAAAGTTGCACGACCTAGTCTTCAAATGCATGATAAAACACCAATTACAACACCTAATATATGCTTAGTTTGTGATAATGACCATCTAATCAAAGTTTGATGTTCTAATTAGAATTGTGGTAAGTGTGTACAAGTTTATTAACCAAATGATATTTTTAATTTAAATCATTAATAGCTTGAATGATTTGTTAACATATTTTATGATTTAATTGTTTGATTATTAAGGGTTATAAAGAATCCAATAGTGATAAGCATAAAACACCCTAAGGTAGTCCTTGTCATCAAAGTCTTCGAAATTATGTAATTTTAAATTGTAGGCCTAAATTGTAGGTTTAAGGGTTATGATGTGTAATATGATGCGAAAAGAGAATCCACTATGGATTTCAAGATCCTAAATTTATGGGTGTAGGATCTACGTTAGGGAATGAGAGGGAAAACATTACTAAAGTCTCTAACTCTTATGAATAAGGCAATTAGAGATTTTAAGAGACCATAAAAATGAGCATATTCTACCTTATGGTGGACTATGTCATCCTAAGGTCATAAGGTCCAATTATGTATACTCTCCATCTTAAGGGTGAAATGCCACATCATTGTTTCGTTGGTATGTTAAACCAAAGCTAATGAATTATTAAATAAACCTAGAAGCTTCTAAGGCTACTTAGGACATGCCACTAATTAGTCAATTAGAATAAACTAAGACATATGACTATCAAAGCTATGTTTAATTAGGGAAGATTAGAATTTAAAGAGTAAGGGGATTGAATACACACCCTCAGATCACTAAAATAATCATCATTAACCTAATTATGACCAACTAAATAGAGAATAGAACCGGGTTAATTATGCACTTAGTGTTAACTAAGGGTTAGCTAGGACCTAACACAGGGTGATCTCTTTGTTGCAATATGTGAACCCGAGCTTATGTTTTGATAATTAAAAATATTATTGGAGTTTATTTAGCTTCTCCTACTTGTTATTATTGCATATATATATTTTTTATGTGTGTACTATTATTTCATGTATATCATACATCAATGATCAAGCATTGCCAAAGGATCATAGCTCAAGACTAGGTACTGCATGATTGATTATAAAGTATAACTAATTTAACAGTACGAACAAAATATTATATTGGATGATCAACTAAATTTGAAACCCCACCATTAAATCTAAATTACCTAAAATAGGCGAATTTAAATTTCTAAATTTAAACTATTTGTACTGTATGATTTAAAATAATTGCCTAATTAAGTTAGTTAATTAATCAATCAATTCAGATCTAATCAATTATAGATCATACTATATGATACTATATTGTACTGTATGAATCGTCAGAGGAGTCTTTGGACGAAGTTTGGTTCATCCAATTCGATCCAAAAATCGTACTGTCTGAATCACGTGAGGGCTCTTTGGACTATTTTTGTTCATCCTGTACGATCTGATCTTGAGTTGAACTAATCACACTATACTATTGTTCATTTGTACAATATGACCAGTTAAATAATTTTAACTGGTCATCATGTAGGCTGTTCATAGTACAATACCACAGTAGGAGAAATGTAATAATTATATTGTACGATCAATATATCGTACTATACAAACAATGACTGCTAAATTAAAAATTAGGATTTTTTGGATCCTTGCATTTAAACAACTCTTATTTCATTTTGAAGAGTCTTTGACAGTTAAGGAGGATAGAGTCTACTATGAGAGAGAGTTTAAAAGGTGAGCTTTGGGTTTGGGAGAGAAATATGTAGAGAGAGAGAGAGAGAGAGAGAGAGAGAGAGAGAGAGAGAGAGAGAGAAATAATAGCCTTGTGGGATCAATGGAATGTGAGAGAGGAAGTCTTCACATGATTTCTCTGGTCATCATCCTCCTCCTTCCTCCATGAGTCAACGTCTTACTTGAGGGAAACTTTGGGAAAAATCTCTTAGAGTTAAAGGACCATTGACAGTTTCGCTGCACTAGGAGGAAAGGGATTCAAGTTTTCTGCCTCATCAAGTGAGTGAAAAGGATTTCAGTTCTTTGTCTCAAAAGGAGGGTAAAAAAGATTTTGGTACTCTGCCGCACCAAGTTGGTGAAAGAAATTTTCGACCTCTGTCGCTCGTCGACTATGGTTCTGCCGACTGAATGAACATTTCAATACTAATTCTTCATATTTTTACCATGTAATATGAAGTACAATATATGCATCAACCTAAGGCCTTCCCCCAAGGAAGAGCCTCATGTGTAATCGACTGCAAATAATAGTGGATTCATTCAAACTGGGCTAGGCCCCGCGATTTTCCCCTTTTTAGGGGTTTCTACGTAAAAACTCTTGTGTCTCTTATGAACACTACGCCATCTTTTATATCTCTTGTGTACTGGATCTTCGTACAAAGCTAAGACATTAAATTTTATATTTATCCACCGCCGCAAATATTCCAGGATGCAACAACAATAATAATTATTATATTAATATAAGGCTATATTATCTATGATAAAAGTGAATTAAATGATCTTAAAACAACTAAATTCTACAATTTTAATTAAAATTTCTGCGAAATCATAAATATAAGGTGACAATAATCAGAATGTCAGAAACCAAAATAAAATCATATCGAAGCAGTCAAGCAGATGTGAAAATCCGTAATATGGTATACAAGTAATCGAACATTAATTAATCGCTCTGTTCTTTCTCCATCATCGCCTCTCCCGACCCGATCACTTGATGAGGGTAAGCGCATGGGGCACGCCGGCGAACGGAATCCAGTTCACACCGGCCAGCAGCGGGCCTGCAGTCCACCTCACCGCCTCCTTCCTGTTAATCACATGAAATCCTTTCCAATTAACCCTGCCACTCGTAACCGATCCCGGTCCCCTGTTGTTATACTCGGCATAATAAAGCGTGTCTAGGGCAAAATCTCCGTTCCACGGCATCCACCCCAGAGGTCTAATAAGATCCCCGATAGTGGATTCCATGACAATAGTGGTGGAGAATTGCTTCCATGGGCGGCCGAGATAGCTAGCGATTTTGAAGCGGTCGGGGAAGAGGAATTGGTCGGGGACGATTCGGCAGTTTTGGATGACGAGAGCGGTGCGTTCGTGGGGAGTGTCTTTGCCGTGTGCGGTGACGGTGTTCTGTTGATTGTCCATTGGGCGGCGGACGATGATGAGGGAGTTTTGGATGACGACTTGGGAGTCGCCGAAGATGAAGTCGATGGTGCCGGAAATGACGCAGTTGCGGACGAAGTGGCGGCCGGATTGGGAATAGAAGGAGTCTTGGAAGCCGTCGATGCGGCAGTTGTAGAGGACGGCGGCGTCGGCGTTTAGGCGGAGGGCGACGGCTTGGTGGCCTTTCGGGCCGGCGTTGTTCTGGAAGCCGATTGATTTGGCGATGAAGCCGGGGGCCAATACCGCTGCAATTATTAACATACAATTTTATTTAATATATTTACATATCTATCACTAAGAATTTTAATATTATATTTTTACCTTTTCTATAAAATTTTAATATCAAATATATCACTTATATGTTTCATTCTTATCACCTTATAAATTTTAATATTTCATTCAATATATCCATATTTATTCTAAGAGTGAAAGGCATGTAATATTAAAATTTTAGATATATATTAGACATTTATTTGATGATTATTGAGAGTTTTCTTTTTATCTGTATTAGTTTTTGGGATATCTACATACATATCACATAACTAAAATTTTATATTTATTTATATAATATTGTAATGTTTCAATTACATTAAAAATATATGTATTAAACTATATATTTTTATTTAAAGAAGTTAATATGATTAATATTTTTTATCTGATTTAAAACTTTTATTGCTATATAAGTAAACATAAATTAGATATTAGATATATAAATATGTACAAATTTAATAATTTAAAATTTATATAGATAAATCTTAATATAGTAAAAAATATTAAATTATTATCTTATATATATATATATATACACGCATTAAAAAAAATTTATGCCAAGATAAAATTAAACATTATTAAATTTATTCTTAGATTAATGATCTTAATATATGAGATTTAATTGTGTCACTTATCTTCCATTTTACATGATGATTCCATTTTTACTATAAAGTGTATTTAAAACTTTTATATATTTGTTTGACCATTTATGATTTGACTGTAAATATGAAAAAATTATTTTGTGCGGATGCCGAATATCATCCAGAAGTCAATCAAAATGAGCCACATCAGTATCGTGGCTTGGTACTGCTCGGTATTGATGACGTGACTCATTATGATTGGTCTTCAGATATAAAACTGCATTCGGGATTCGTACAGAATAATTTCTCGTAAATAAGACCCCAGAGAAGCCTACTTACAGAAAGTGGCGGTCTTGAAGGTCCCAACCCCCTCTGCATAATTCAGCCGGCCCGTAACCAAAGTCTTTCGCGGCCCATCCCCGTAAATAAGTAAATTGGGCTTTGTCTTATCCACAGTAACCTTCTCATTGTACACACCAGCCTTCACATATATCACGTAGCGCCCTCTGTAAGTCTCCGGCATAGCGTTGAGCGCGTCGTTGATTGTCTTGAATTGTCCACTGCCATCCTTCGCAACCACGGCGTTGGGTGGCAGCTTCTGATCGTTCCATCTGGCAGCCAGAAGCTTTCTGTCGGCCGCCGGAACCCACTCGGGATAGTTCAAGAGGCGGCGCCCGGTTAATGCGGCGACGGTGGCATTCAAGTCGAGGTTGAGATCTTTTGTGAGGTCGGAAACGGCCGTAATAATGGCGATGGCGTTGTCGGTGAGCTCGGTGGCGTTGCGGAGGGCGGTGGCCATCTCGGCGTTGAGCTCTTCCGACTCGATGCTGGCTAGGCAGTTGGTGCGGTAGGAGACGACCATGCTGAGCCAGGCCTGAAGAATGGCGTTATATAATGTTAGATTTTGAATTTATTTCTGAACATAAATGATCATAATACTAAATTAAGTGTTGGAGAGATGAGGATGCTTAGATGGATTAGTGGCTTTATTCTTAGAGATAGGATATGAAATGAGCTTATACGTGAAAAAGGTTGGGTAGCTCCACTGGAAGATAAGATTAGAGAGAGTCGTCTTAGATGATTTGGTCATATTAAACGGAGGTCTTTCGATGACCCAATTAGGAAAGTTGAGGTATTAGATTTGACTTATGTGAAGAAAGGTAGAGATAGATCTAAAAAGACTTGGCTAAAAAATATTAGAAATGATCTTTCTTTATTTGATTTAAATGAGAATTTGACTTTTAACATGACACAATGATGAAAAAAGATTCATGTAATCGACCCCACGTAGTGGGACAAAAGCTTGATGTTGTTGTTGTTGTGGTGGTGGTTGTCTAAACATATATAAATGTTATATTATAAAAATTAACGACAAAATTTTCATTTTTTAGCTCCACCGAAGATTCTGATATATCTCGTTTCCTTCACACCGTTACCTGAAAATCATCGAGCCGATGTCCATTATCAGCTTCGGCGAGCACGGCGGCGAGCCGATCGCCGGCATCCACCAGAAGCTCCTTACACAATTCGAAGCCGTCGTTGTCAATGGGGCCCTTAGCCAGCTTATGAAGCTCGTTAGCTTTTTCATTCGCAGCTTCGACGTGAGTTGTGATCACCTTAACGGCGGCGCGGATAATGTCGCCGGCGGAAGATGTGTCGTTGATGGCGCCGGTGAGGGTGCGCTCACATGCATCTTTGTAGGATGTCGGTGCGCAGAGAACGGAGACAGAGGACTTAACGGTGGTGGCGAGTTGGCTGGAAGCAGTAGGCTTGTTGAAGGATCGGGAGGAGATGGCGATGACGCTGATGACGGCGGCGACGACGAGGATGGCGGAGAAGCCGCCGATGGCAGCTTTGTTTACCATTTTTGTTGGGGGTGGAGACCGATGAAGGATTGTGGGGGGAAGGGATGGATTGGTTATTTATTGGGCTTGTTAGAGGCTGTCAACGGTTAGCGAGGGGGAGGGGAGTTGTTTGCGAGGGTTTGGAGTATGTGGTTGGTGTGAAGGTTTGGGTGATCTTTAGGAGGAGTATTCTATTTTTGGAGGTTTATGTTGGAAAAAGATTATGATATAAAATATTGATATAATTTGAAATAGAACATGTTTGGAAAATATTGAATTTTTTTTTTATAGTAATATTGCAATAATTTCAAAGTAAATTTAATTAATTTCAAGCTTATCTCAATGTAAGGATGTATCATGGTGTATGCTTTTGCTGATGATGTTCTTTTGTTGTTGATAAGATTAAAGACGGAGTTAAAGTTAAATGAATTATGAAGGTCAACTTTAGAGTCTAAAGGCTTTCATTTGAGTAGATCTAAAATTGAATATATGGAGTATAATTTTAGTAAAAATAGATCTAATGGGGGGATTGTGATTTTGGGAGATCGAGTTATTAATAAGAGTACACATTTTAGATATATATCTTAGATCTATTGTTTAGAGTGATGATGAAATAGATGGTATATTATTAGTAGAATTCAAGTTGGATGGTTAAAGTAGAGGAATGCATCGGGCTTGTTGTGTGATAGAAAAGTCCCCCTCAAACTTAAGGGAAAATTCTATAAGATGCTTTATGGGGTAGAATGTTGGCCATTTAAAGAGAAGCAAAATATTAAGTTAAGGGTTGTAGAGATGAGGATGCTCAGGCCTTAGGTGGATGAGTGGCTCTACTCTTATAGATAAGATACAAAATGAACATATACGCGAAAAGGTAGGAGTAGCTAGCTATAGTGGAATGTAAGATTAGAGAGAGTTGTCTTAGATGATTTGGTCATATAAAACGACGGCCTTCTGATGACCTGGTTAGGAAAGTATAATTATTAAATTTGACTTATATTAAGAAAGATAGAGGTAGACATAAAAATACTTGATTAGACAATATTAGAGATGACTTTTTTTTATTAGATTTAAATGAGAATTTGACTATTAACGAATATAATTGAGAATAAAGGATTCATGTAGCCAACCCCACATGGGATAAAAACTTGATGTTGTTGTTGTTATTTGTCTATAATGGATAAAATGATTATGCTAAAAACCTGCTCATTGACTTGTAATTAGGGGTGAAGCCATAACTTTTTTTGTTCTTTTGGAGGCACAAATTATCGATTCTAAAAATACTATTAATGTTTTTCTGTTGGGCTTCGAATATGCATTGATGGTTTAAATTGTTTTTAAATAGAGCTGTCATTATAAAACATAATTTAATTATATAATAAAAAAAACTTACAATGAAAGAATATTTGTTCTTCATCTTCTTCTTACATATTACTTAGAATTTCTATCTCCGAGTCTTCATATTTTAAAATAATTATATAATTATTTCATCATTAATACTATTAAATTATAATTCAAAAAATATATTTGATTTTATATATACTTTTCCTATTCTTCTTAAAATGTAACATACAGAGAACTATTTCTTTTAGATATTTTAAATTTTTTTTTCGAGAGAAATCTCAGATTTTCTTAGATTATCATACACCATAAAATTGAACTTCAAATTATATATTAGACTTTATGTTAACAATAACTGCTATAATAATATAAGAATAAATTTATTTTAATAATAATTGCTAATCTACCATAATAATAGAAGAATAAAAAATATGCTTAATTATCACGGGAACTAATTGTAAAAGAAAGAGAAAATGATACTAAATAAATCACAAATTTAATGTTTTGGCTTCTATTAAATTAATATTTTATGACAATGTAGAGAGGATTCAGGCTACACTTAAAAAAAAATAAAAGCCAAAATTGCAGTGTATAAATTAATGAGTACTCACAATTTTTTTTTAAAATTTACCTAAGTCTATCCACACAATAAAAAGAAGAAATTTTCTTCTTATGTGCATTGTCTGAGGCTTCATTTGAGACAGTTTTTTGTTGCTTTGTACAAAAATGTTTTGAATTAAAATTTTTTTAACTAAAATGTTGTTTTAAAAAGCAATAAGAAAGCTCCCAAACAAAAAAAGTTAATAGCGAAGGATAAACTCGAGAGGTGTCATATACTCCATCTCTGATTTCGTGATTATGAACAAACTAGTGAATGATAATTTATACTTTATTTGTTTATTTTTTTGGGATTAAAGCTTGGTGGCTAAAATTTAGAAGTTAAAAGTTTGGTCAAAACTTGCTTAATCTTATTTAGTGATGGTTATATTATTTTGTTTGATTTATGCTTATCTTTATGGTTGACTTTTTTTTTTTCCCTTCTACTTTTGATTCACCTTCTCCTTACCCTAAAAAGAAAATCTTCAATCCCCTTGCCTTTCCAAAAAAATAAAAAATTAATAAGTGAATTAGGATTCAATTTTTCCATTCTAACTTTAGATTCTACTCCTTCCCAAAAAAATAAAATTATGTCTTCCAATGACATCGTTCCAACAACATCTAATCCTTCATCACCCATTGCCACTATCTACCTAACCTAATGGCCCCATCACTACCAAGCTTTTTGAGAGCCCATTAGCACCCTTATTGTCATATTTGAAGGCCAAGCAACCCTTTTCCACCAAATTCAATGCCCTCCTCTAGATCCAACAACAAACAACTTCAATTCTTTAATGATTTAGTCACTAGATCCCCCTCCCCTCTAATTTGTCCCGTTATAACCTACATAGTCTAATTGATACTAACACTAACCCTATATAAAATCTTTCTTATTTTTATACGAAAGATTTTATTTTGAAGGCCTGAATTTTCTCGCTGTACATTATGTTTAACCAGTCATTAATACTTTCGGGGTGTGGTTTCTCTTCCATTATTTTATTAAAGGCTTCCACCTCTTGTTGTTATCATCCATCCTTCTTTCTTAGCATATAAATGCCTTCTTTGGGCTGTGCTTTATGGCAAAACATGATGAATGATGTTTGATCCCAGCTCTATTGGCAAACCAATGGTTGTTCACTTATCAACATCAATGGTTCCTTTTTATAATGTTGTCCATGGATAGTATCCTCCTAAAATAGTGCATCTTCAACTTCTTTCTCACCAAATCAATAATTCTTCTCTCAGTTTTCATACCAAGGTAAATTATTTTTTTAATTCCATATACCATATTTTCAAAATTGTTCGATTCATTGAAATTGGCTTTATTTACTAATGATACATGTTTTCAAATTTGTAGGATCCATTCCATTATTAAAAAATTCTTGAAGCCTACATGCAATGATTAGCATATAGATCCCTATGAATAATTACAAGCTTGAAACTTGATTGTGTGGAGAAGAAAGTTTAAAGTTAGATGTTAGTTGTAAGAAATTTGAAAGTGAGGTTGTATAATTGATTATCATCATCATATGCATATGGACGACATCCCTCTACAAAGACAAATCTAAGAGAGATCATACAAGTGAATAGGTGTCACATACTTCACATCCAAAGAGTATTTCCAAATCCAAGATCAATTTGTCATCTCTATCTCCAAATTAAAATTAATTAAAGAGATTCCTCAATATAAGCGCTTTTCACATGCAATCTACAAACCTTCTCCTTTCTCTTTAAATTTGAATTATAATGTAATAAGAGGATTATTTTTTAATTATGAATGAATTAATCAATGATAATTTATTATATTTTATATAAGTTTTTTGGTATTGAATCTTCATGGTTGAAATCATCAAGTTAGAAGCTTGGTCGAAATCTTCTTTATCTTTTTTGATGATAAGTGTATTCTTTTGTTTGTTTTATTATATTTTTATTTGAGTTTTTTTTTTTTGTTTCTTCTCATTCACTTCCTTCCTAACCCTTGAATATTTCCCATTCTCTTACCTTTCCATTCAAACACAATCTTGTGATTTAGGGCTGATTTTTCCATCCTAAAAACTCTAATTTCTACCACTTTACTGCCCGCAAGCCACCTTTAATCAATATACATATTTTTTGTCTTCTTCTCATTTTACCACTTTGTCTTTCAATGATATTTCACCATTACAATCTATTACCCCCCATTATTGCTCCATCACATACAATCTTCTAGATCCTGCCTAAAAACCCAACACTCCTGTCATTACTAAGTTTTTAAGAGTACATGCATTAGCAATCATATAGACGGATTTGGAATCCAAAGCACTACCTTTTCCACCTATTTGGTGCCCTCCACCAAATATGGTGACCTCCTTTTCTCATCTAACTTAGTTGACATTTATGCCCACCATATCCTACTTATGAAAGTTTTCATCATGAAGGCTTGAACCTTCTCTAATTCATAAGGATGACACAATCATTTCTATTTTCTGAGATGTTTCCCATTGACTATTTCACATAGCACTAGCACATTGCAGTGCCAACATCCATCATTTTTTCACAACATATGAACTAATTCTTTAGGTCTCCCTTTGAGGAAAACCCATTCATGATGTTTGATCCAGTTGTTATTTCTCTACCAATGGTTGTTTTGCCTACCATCACGACCTATTCTTTTATTAATGTTGATTGCAAATATTCTTCATCTCAAATTGTGCATCTTCAACTTATTTCTTACCCAATCAACAATCCTTATTGTGATCTTTATACGAAGGTAAAATTGTTATTTCAATTTTAGATATTATATTATTAGAATTGTTAGATTCATTAATTGAAATTCACTTTTGCAGGTAAGTTCATCGTTCATAGATCTTCTTTTCAAGATGAAAAGGCTATTTTATAAACTACATTGTTCAAAGATTTTTATATATTTTTTTAACCAAAAAATATAATCTCTTAAATTTTTCATGGATTTAGGACTACTTAATTCTTCTTATGAAGAAATCAATATTTGTTGATTTTTCTATGGTGTTATCAAAATAATATTCTTATTTTGAGTTTTTAAATGAATCATCCATTATTTATGCATGAATTTCTTTCTTATCTAAGAGCCCATATGTTTGATAAATCCCTTATTTACTCATTAGGTTCAATATTTTTTTAACTCTTTTTTTTTTCGTGAATTCTCCTTCAACTTATTATTGAGGCCTTCTATTTTTAAGATCTATTTAGAAATCAATGTTTATTCAAACTTCTCATATTTTATTTATATTTGTTCTCAAGATAAAGATTTTCTTTAAAAAGTGATTATTTATAGAAAATTGAGCTTTTATTTTTATTATCTCTTGCTTGGGTATGTGATTCTTGTTTGCAAAAGCATACCAAAAGGCGTGTCCTTCATTAACAACAAATTAATACTTTCCTTGAAAGCTCTTCTTCACTCCAAATTAATGTCACTTCTTATGTTCAATTGAACAACAAGGCACCTTTACCCTCATCCTTGTTGATTATTATTCTTTCTCCAAGTCACATAGATGAAAAGCCTAATATCTTAATGTCCAAATTTCCTCTTCTAAAGTCTTTCACAAGATTATTAACATCGGATCATCGACCAAGTTGTTGTGCATGATTTGGGTTATCTTTCAGCAACAATTGACTTTATTTTAGTTGATGTTACTCATAATCTTTTTCTTATCAATTACTTTATTCATGAAGTTTTTTTCCTACCTCTCTCATCACCTTTGTTTACGTTTATTCTTAGCTGGATTGATATTACAAAAGAAAGATTAAAGTTTATTCTCACGTTAGCTTTTGATGTGATTTTGTTGGGTCTAAACATAACTCAACGTATGCTCATGACTATTTGCTTTTGCCTCCTCACTTGTTATATCAAATGATGATACTCCATTAGAGAACTCTGATGTCTGCACACCACACCAACGCATATCTCACAGGTTAAAAAAAGTTATTGTCAAGCTCCCCAATTATGCTATATATTTTCTAAATCCCTCGTATTGTATGATACTTCAATGGGAAATTGAATATGGCAATTTGTCTTTCTCTTATTTTTTGATTGGCATTTCATAATACTTGTTTAATTGTCATTTAAATTAAGTATATATCTTTTGCTTTAAAAAAGACGCCCCTTTTATCTCTTTTCCAAAACTTAAAGCTCTCTTCATAGTGCTCAACAACAATACCTTTAATTATTCAAACCCAAGCTTTCCACTAAGCACTAGCGCAACTAATAATTACTATTTCCTCGCTTAGCTAACTCTATTTTCTTCAATAGTCATAATCGTAACCATTCGTGAAACTAAGAAAGCGGTAAGACCCTCTATAGATCTGAAGAAATGTCTATATTGTTTATGCATAATTTTGATGAGGTAAGGAATTATCATGTATGATTGCATCATAAGAATTAAATGAACATGTTCTAAATGTTATTTATGATTATTGAGTTGAATATACTTAAAAGTAAGCAAATCAATGTCATAAAAGTCATGGCAAAATAAGTTCAAATGAATATAATTTGAGCGAATTTTATTAAAAATTTGTAAATTTTGAATAGAAATTCATATTCAATTCATTGATAAAATTCTAGTGTCATTGAGCAATTGAGATATTGGTTGTAAGAGAACTTTCAAGAGGAGATAAATTTGTTAGTAATATGAGTACATCATGATCTAGATGAAGATGATGAGAGAGCGGAGAATGACCTTCAATGAAAATTGCCATCATAAAAGGTTGATTCTATTGGATTTGGACCATAAAGTATACCACGAGCAATATGAGGCTCTAAATAGACCTCAATTTATCAATAATTTGATTTTGTTAACAAAAGATTGGGTCCCTAGAAGTATAAGAGGCTAACTTGGGGACAAAGAAGGAGAATGCACAACAATAATTAATTGTATTTTTAGGGCTTAACCACTCGAGAGAGACGGACTACATGTGCTATAGAGTGGTTATATGCATAGTTGAAATTATTCATATTATGACATTTTACATGTCTACATAAGAAGTCCTCTAGCCCAAATAAGTGATAATGAGTAAATTAAACAAGAAACTTTTTCAACCATCATTTTTTGATAATATTCATAATGATCTTATATTCAATTTAGATAAATTTAATAAATCATTGAGCGAAATCAACTTCAACCAATACTCTGGTAATAGATGATTTCTATAAAAGAACATTGGCAGCTTCTGTGCGTAGAGTTTTGTCAACTAATGAAATTAAAGTAAAAAAGAGAGAGAGAGAGAGAATATATTTATATAAAAGATAAACACTTATAAGGTGTAAGAAAATATCCAAATAAGAGCAACTTGACTATCATTAAAATGATTAAATCCTGAAATCATTTGCTAATTCTTATACATGTCTCCTCAATCCTACTAAAAAAACAATAATAGAATACTATTCCACATTTCAAATTTCAACAAAATATTCATGAGATTAAGTAAAGAAATCTAAATCTCACCCTAAAAACAATAAGCTATTAGGGAATTAATGATAGCTTGCAAATGAGGAAGATCATCTAATAATTTGATAATAATAGAAGTTGCAAGGGAGCTTTCAATTTATTCATTTCCTCAAAAATAATCATCACTTCTAGATGATCTTTGAGAGAAGAAAGAATACTAGTAGTAATGAAATCTTAAGCCTACTCCGATGCATAAGCATCAGAATAGTCACTAAAATGAGTTCTACAAAGGACAACTCATGAGACACCATAGAAAAAGTCGCTGAAAAAATAAGAGAGGTTGTATCTCTAAGAAACTTCAGATACAAAGTTAATAGGGCACACCGTCGAATTCACAATAGTTTGAAGTGGATTTTACTAAAGGAATGAGGGTGGCTGACATATGATTCCTATAAATCTTACTTAGGACGACATGAAATAAGGACCCAAATTAAGCTGAACCCATTTGCAGTGACCTACAATAATTTACGTACATAATACTTTCAAATTACTTAATTTCATTTTCATGATGAAGAACTCCTCTTTGGCTCCATCAATTATTGGTCCATCCCTAAGCCCTATATAAAAAATGAAACTCAAATGTCAAATCAATCAAATAGCACAAAATGTCTACTATATGTTGGAACAGCTAAACAGCTAATAAAGCAACGCTAAAAACCAATTGACTACCTTCCTCTTCTTAGGCACTACCATTTGTAAATTCTGACATTCTAACAGTCCTTGATAAACCTGTCGTGACCAAGGCAAACAAGTATATATGCAAAACCACCTGAAAAGAATTCACGTTTTTTTATTTCTTCGATGAAGCCAAATTATAGCTTAATGGGCAATAAGATGGGAGAAAGGGGGGAGAAATACATAAGGAAATAGGTAGCCAGCATGCAAAGCTCGGATTCTCTTGTACATTATTGCGAAGAATCCTAAGTAAAATTAGATATTCTGTGTCCTATTGTTGGCGAGGCATTTGATACCTGCATGGACTCACTTGCAGCACGTTTAAAAGATCGATTCAGAGAGTCTTTTGACTCTTTTAACTTCTTCTTCTTGTCCATCATTTCCGTTGAAAAGACTTCTCGATCGATCGACTATTGGAAAGCTAGCTATGATAAAAGACATACTGTGCCTGTGAACATATTGGGTGTTTCAATTATTCTATTATTTTGAAGATTTTTATTTCAGCTATGTATGTTTTGTATGTTATAGTATTATCGATCGAGAAGGTTATTTATTCAAGAATAAATCACGAATTTTATGATTTTTTATTTAAAGAAAAATATACTCAATTATTTGTCTGATAAAATGGATTAATGCTAAAGAATATGATAATAATATTCTTTCCTTTTCTATCTCCCTTTAATTGTCTCATCCTATCTCTTATTATTATTATATTATTATTTCTTTCTAATCTAAGAAATATTTTTTTTGGAGAAACTCATGCAATTAAAGTTTTCATTGTTGATCAATAATTTGTACATTATAATGTTTACTTAAATGTCATATATTTAAAATTAAGAAATAGTATTTTAAACTACTTAGGGCTTATTTGGAATGGCTTTTTTATTGCTTCTTAAATAGTATTTTAGTACAAAAATTAAAATTTTTGTATTAAAAAACTGCTTTAAGTATTTTTCGTTACCGAGCAGTATTGAGCAAAACCTAGCAATACCCTGGTATGTACAAATCAGCTAATACATAGCAATATTGGGTTCCGGTCCGGGTCGGGTAAGTTAGGCCGTGCGGTAAAGAGTAAGAGCACGTGACGACATTTTATTGGCATCCGGATGTAGAGCTACGTCAGGTGTCCGGACCTAATAAAAATTTTTTGGTTAAAGGTTTAGGCTTCCAATTAAGAGGTCTTGGATTCGAGTCTTTGTGTTTGCGTTGTGTGTATGAGTTTGCATTAAATGACTTAAATGTAGTAATAATAAAAAAAAACTATAAATGTCTCTCTCCACATCACAACCTGTCAAAGGAAAAAATGTCCTTTCCAAGACTGTCAAGTCCCCAACAGCCCAAAACAGCCAAATTAGCTGAGGTTTGCCACACGAATAATCATTAGACGTAAAGAAAAAAAAATAATACCGTGCAGTTTTTATTAATTTGTTCATGAAATAACACTTTTATTTTTTAAATTTAAACCTTAGAATAATAAATTAACTAATTAAATAAAGATGGAGATGTTAGACATATATATAAATTAGAATTTATGATATAATTATAAACCTTCAAAATTTTATGATAACATAAAAGTTTCAAAATAACTACTTTCCTTTTAATTAAAAAAAATATAATTTGAAGCAAATCAATTTTTCAACACGTACTTTTTAGCTTTAAATAATCAAATAAGTACTTTTAAGTGATTACGAAATCATAATAATCATAAAAAGGCAATTATTGAAAAGTTAAGTGGTTTAAATTTTTTTTCAATTTTAACTTCAATACTTCATTCAATCAAAGCAATATAATTTAATAAATTTATATTTTTTTAAGTATATATTTTCAATTTTAAATAATTAAAATAACCTTAAAAAAAAATAAAATCATTAAAGTAAAATTACAATAGAATTGCAATGTAAAAAGAAGATTTAATTATTAGTATAAATAGACTATTTTTAAAATATCATCATTTTTTTCAAGAGATTTTTATAACCTTAAACATTAAAATATTAGAGGGAGCATGGATTGATCTTCTTTTTAAATATTATATTTACACGAGAAAAATATGTTTGATATATAAAGAAAATTTAAATTTTAAGAGGGGACATTTGCCCCCCTCTGACATCCGGCCACTTTTATCATCTATTTTATTTATGTATAATTATGTCAGAATATTCTTAGATAATTTTATCCCAATAAGATTAAAATATATTAAATTTATTTAAAATTTTGTATACCATAAAGACTAAACATATTCAATAGTAATCTCAAACTGAATATTATATATAATATTTGAGCTCATTCAAATACAAATTTATTTAGCATATTCACACATAATTTCCTTTATATATAAATATATAAGAGGAGTATTTTATGAATTATAATACATATAAATCATATTATTTACTATCAATTACATAAAAATTATGCACTCTAGATACAATCATAAAGTAGCTAGAACATGTTGATATTTCTTTAAATTCTTTCAAATCAAACTTAATTTAAGACAGATCGGGCTGTGTTTCATTGTTGATGAAATGTTTCTGTCCTGTATGATCTACATTCAGTGCCCCAATTTAAGATGGATCGAACTGTGGTTCATTGTCAACGAAACATTTCCGCCCCCTATGATCCGCATTCGGTGACCCGTTATCCCCAACTCCAGCCCCGCTTCCACGGAACATTTACGCCCCGTTATTCCCCCACCCAAAAAAAAAAAAAAACGTTACCCCCCCCCCCCAAAAAAAAAAAAAAAACACCGACACACAAGGGGATAAGATTCAACGGATCCATGATTGTGGTAGCTAGCAGCCAATAAAATAAAATAGATCTATGCCTGCTTCAGCTTACGCACTTAACAGTGCTTCGGTCCCTCCCAACGTATAGTTTCTTCTCCTTCCAAATACAGCTTTGGTTTTTTTTTTCTTTTGAAGAGCCTATACAAATCTGAAGTGATGGTTCGAAAGGGAGGTGGGCAAGCTGGTCATCAAGTACTTCAGCAAATTCTTTCAATTATTTTGTGGAATCCAAAGGCAAATAGATTGAAGGTCCACAGTTTTCTTTAGAACAACCTCGCATCATACGATGGATGATTCAATATTTGAAGTTATTAAAATATATAATATTTGATACATTTAGGTCAGATGTCGACATATATTATTAAAAATAATAAATAAATGTTAGGTGTAGTAGATTGTATGTGTGGTGGATTAAAGTTTCATTTGGGATAATTTTTTCACAGTTTCTTAAAGTAAATTTTTAGTACAAAAATTTTAATTTTGTACTAAAAAGATGCTTTAAGAAGAAGTGAAAAACCGCTCCAAATAAAGCATAAGACTTTGTTTGGGACAGTTTTCTTACTGTTTTTTAAAGCAGCTTTTTAGTAAAAAAAATGTGTACTAAAAAGCTGCTTTAAAATAATAAAAAAGCTGTCACAAACCAAGTTTAAAATTTAAATGAAATAATGATGATGAGAATGATTGGATTGAAGAAATGTTAAGTATCGATATTTAGAGGTGTCAATTTATTTAACAAATTGTTTGCCGAGCTGTTTCTACTTACTCGAATTGTTATTTTTTTAAAATATATATATTTTTTAATTTTTTAAACCAGTAAATTTCAAATTATGAGCATAAAACTATAGTCATCTCGTAAAATATTTTTTACTACTGTAATTTTTTCGCTCAAGAAAAATTTATCAGAATATTCTAATAAAAATATAGTATGATAATATAATATATAAATACTTTATTAGAATCATCTGATAAAACTATAATTAGTATTGTGTAATATATAAAAAAATTATTGTGTATTTGTTATTTTTTATTTTTATAAACAATGAATGTAAACTAAGGGTGCAAATGAGTAGAGTAGAGCTCTAGTCAGAGGTTGTACGAGTCTAGCTCAACGATCGAATGCCGAGCTTGAAGTCTAGTTGAGCTCAAAAATCGAGCTCGAGACTCAACAGAGAAAACGAGAATTTGTCGAGCTACTCATCGAGCAGGAGTTCGAGCCGTATTCGCCAGCATCCATGACTTTGCCAGTGTCATCGTCCGTCACAGACGTCGTCGTCCATCCTATCGTCCTTCGCCTCCACCCAAACCCAGTCGTGATTTCAATTTCTCACACGCAAATCCTTTTTCCTGCCAGGCACGAGTTCTGCGAGCTACTCGATGAGCTCGCAAATTCAATGGAAGGGTGTTCAAGCTCGAAATCACGTTCGAGCTCTACAGCTCGACCCTATTATCGAGTCGAGCTAGAACTAACTTGACTCAGTTGCACCCCTAATGTAAGCTCATGATCTTGAAGATAGAATCATCTCTTTTAATTAATAACACAAATCTTTTCATTATTATAACTTTTCTCTAAAGAAAAAAATTATCGGAATTTTCTGATAAAATAATTACGATGATATATTATATAAATAACTTATATTATATTCATTTCAAAATAAAATTTAAAATTTAAACTTACTAGGATAAAAATTTAGTTATTTACCTTAACCTTTTTTTTTTTGTTTTAATTTTCCTCATCTCTTGCTTTCTTTACAGAATAGAGAGAGAGAGACGAGGAAAGTCTATATAATGTGCTGAGGGCACAGTATATGAAGCTATGGGAGTTAAGATGCCATCTTGGCCTAAGATGCCTAATCCCATATGATTACAACTCATACGAGAGGTTATTGTTGCTTATTTTAATATGTTTGTTTCATTAAATATGGGGAGAGTTTGATTTTGGTCCTTTCTAGTTGTAATGCTAATGATAAATATTGTTCTTTTATTTCTATCTCAAAAATTATATCAAATAAAATCTAAGTTGATTGCCTTACAGAGCCCTGTATTGGGTATCCATATCCACACCCACCCATACCTAATGGGTGGGTATGGGTACGCCCATGACCTTATGGGTGGGTACTCAACATTGAGGGATAAATCGATTTGCATTGCTAATCACCGTATATCTTATATTACTGCAATTCTCACAACGTAATGTGCAGCACTTAACCATATTGCGACTACGATAAATTTTGATATGCAACAAGCCTCAAGGTCATCAATCCGTGACAGACTGTGTTCAAAAAGCATGTAAAGTGGGTGGATATAGGTGGGTATGACATCCCGAAAGTCACCATGGGTGGATGTGGGTGGGCAAAACCCGCCCGAGTAAAGCATGTGTACCTAATGGGTACCGAACTAGAACCCCATATAAGACTTTGTTGCCTTACTTCACACTCAAGAATTAAGCTCTTTTGGTCAGCAATTCAGAACCAGAAAGAATCTGGTATTAAAAATTATAAATATTTATTTTTGTAGTTGTCTCCATCTGATCCAAGTCGAAGCCAAGAGAGTTACAGGATAGTGGGTGGCAGTGGGTCACATGGTCCCGTCCAGTCTTATCATGATTGCTGACTTTTCTGAAACTAAAGCTAAGCCAGTACATGGTGGATCCCTTCCTTTTTCATCACCCCTTTTTTACTAGAAAAACTTAGACATTTCCACTTGTTCCCTGCCTCTTCCCTTTTACCTTTTATCTCTACACCAATCTGTGGGAATCCAGCTTATTTTTTCAGGGTGGGCAAAATATTTTTTTAGATGGAGAATGGGCAAATATACTTAGGATTGATAAAATTATGACAAATTTTTTTTTTCAAAGGAGACAAAATGCCCAAAATATTCAAAATATTCCAAAATATCATCTCTAAAAAAGTTTTAAAATTTGTTTTAAGGGTGGACATTTGCCCCCGCTCAATATAATGGGGATCCGCCCATGCACCAACCCCTCTCTTTAGTAACAATAACAGCTAAATTTTCTCTCATTACATCTTCACATATTTAACTCGTAATCAGGGGCGAATTCAGCCTTAATTTTTAGGGGGGCAAACTTATACGTAAAAATATAGTGTTTTTTTTTTTCATAAATATCTTTACAAGTTGACTCCTATTTGTTCATCATTGTACGCTTCACAGATATGTCGGGAATCCAAGCCCCTGGTACCAAATTTTGATTGTAAGGATATTTCTTTGTACTTGATTCATCGTTCCCTAATAATAACATCTCTACACAATGTGTTTAATTATGTTGGGGCAATTTGTCTAAAGACCATAGTATTTTAAAACTTTTACGGGAGACAATTACTTAAAAATCTTTGTAATAAAGAATAAAAAAAATATACGGGGACAAATTACCTAAAGAATCATATAATAATTTTTTTTTTATTTTTTTCGGAGGATAATTACCCTGCTGATCTTAATCTCCCATGCTCGTGACAGTCCATAGTAAACCTGTAATATACACACCAGTAATAAAAGGCAAATCGATAAGACAGTTAACATGAATCGTCAAATCAATTTAAACAAACATTGGCCTGTGAAGCACAGCTCTTCTTGTTCTTCTTTTTTTTTTTTTAATTTTTTTTTGTTGAACAAGCACAACTCTTTTATAAGATTCTTTAGCAATCTCTATGAATGAAGGGGGGTACATTTGTACTGGGAGAAGCATAGAAATACCTCCCTTATTTCAACCTTGTTCTCCGCTAGCTAGAATATTATCTCCAGAAAACTAGCTAGCTTGCATAATTAGGCATCACGCATATCTGATAGTATGATTTTTTAACTTAGAGATCGAAGATGCCAGCTAGTACAGCCAACAAGGCCGGCACCTCCTTATTGCACAATCAGATTTCAATGCTCCGTCCATGGCCAGAAGGCGGATGGCTCGTCGACGCCGCAGAAGATGTTGCAGAAGTTCTCATCATTGCCACTGCCGCCGGCGGCGGCGGCGGTGGGGATGGCATTCTCTATCTTGGGCAATTGTGTCACATTGGTTGTTGGTCTGTAAGAAGGAAAAAATTGACGGCCGGTTTCATTGGGATTCATTGCAGGTCCATCAATGGCTGCTGTTCTTGAGATATCCAAGTTGATGTCACAGCTGTTTTCACTCCTATTGCTGCTGGATCCCTCTGTTTCTTTGTTCAGATTTATTAACTCTGCGCCGTCCCTTCCTTTCAAAGCGGATAGCTGCAATTAATCAATCAAAATGTCATCAAATTCCTCAGATAATTAAATCAACAAAACTAGATCAAATCAGGACTTCCTGTAGGAAAATATTGTCCAAGGAATTGAAAAAGGCCTGTGTAGCTAGCTTCCATTATCACCTCAGCCTGAAGTTTCTTGTTATGGGCGTGAAGAGCATCGTTCTGTGACCTGACAATCTCGAACTCTCTCTTAAGAGCTTCGTAGTCCTTCTCTAGTTGCTTCGTCTTCCACCTCGCCCGCCGGTTCTGAAACCAGATGGCGATCTGCCTTGGCTGAAGCCCAAGCGCCCTTGCGAGCTGCATCTTGCGCTCTGGCTCTAGCTTGTTCCCAAGCTCAAAGTTTCTCTCCAATGTCCGAACTTGCTCCATATTCAGCCTTCTCTTTTTCTCCCCAGGCAAAGAGCAATCATCAGAGAGCTCTTCCTCGCCGGCAACAGCGGCGACCGCCATCTCCTCACTCCACACAGTCCTCTTCCCCAACATTGCCGCCACTCCTGAAACCAAAAACACCAAAAACAAATCAAATCCGAGCCGTTAAAACATCAAAAAGTCTTCAAAAATCAAAGCTTGACCTCCGAAGTCCTGAGAATTGACGCAGGGGGTGGAGGGGAGGATAGGGGAGAGCTGGTGACTCTCGGTTTCAACTGAGGAGTGGAAGAGGAATCCCTGAGGGAAGAAGTTCGGCGGAGGAGAGGAGGGGGAAGACGAAGGGAGTCCATTGTAGGTCATTTGGTTGTGATACATGGGGTCACAATGAATCAAGTTAAGACTGACATTGTGAGAAAGAAAGGGTGGGGACTAATGGGAATGGAAGATATATAAATGCCTATTAACTGATGCAGAATTAACGGTACTGTAGTATTATTAGAAACAGTAACAACAGGAGAATAAAGTGCAATTTGTACCCCAACTTCAAACAGTGTAGCCAGCTTCCAAGAGTTATAACTGTCAAACCTAAATGATTTTTTTCTTCCGGCGGGCGGCGGGTGGCGGACGGCCATCTTTGCCGGGATCGAAGAATCCGATGGTTTCTGAAAAAACACATGAATAGGTGAATGGATGAAGCAAGGAACAAGAGAAGCCAACATGTGGTGGACTCATCATGCTCTAATCATGCTTCTCATTGTAGATACTGAAACGTTATTTGATGATTAGTAGATAATGCACGGATTAAAGTACTTTGCTTAGGACTTAAGCAGAAGGTAAATCACCATGGCTTTTTCTGATTTCAGTCTGTGAGCTTCTTCTTAGTTTTGTAGTTTTTTGAGACAGTTAAAAGAAAATTTTTTTTTTCCTTAATCATTGCGAACGGAAAGATAAATTTAATGTAAATGTGATTAATTTTTAAAAATTTAAAGAAAATTTACTGATTAAATTAACTGGTTGAAGTGAAAAATAACCTTTTTTTACTGTAAAAGTCCTGCGATATATCATCCTCGGTACTTGGGGATGCGAAAGGGTTACAGTAAGGAGAAGCATTGGTGAGCGCACCATCCACCGCTTTGGTTTGTGGTACTGTACAGAGAAGTTGTCGCATTGAGCAGACCACTTTTCCGGTAAAAGGCGCTTTTGAGTATTACGTGTGCAATAAGGTTTATGAGAATATCTAAATGTGTATATAGGGGTGTCAATATTGGATACGACCCGAAAATTCGACCCGAAATTTTCGGGTTCGTGTTAAGGTTTTCGACCCGTTTGCAAATACGGGTCGGGTTGACCTGAAAACCCGAAAATGAACCGCAGCCCGTCCTGATCGGGGCTGACAGAAGTTGCCAGCGCGGAGTCCGAGCCTGATTGAGCGTCGCTTCGAGAGTGGCATCGCTCGTCGCGTCTGCCCGCCGCGCAACTGCCCGCTTGCCCGCACAGAATTGCCAGCTCGCCCGCGCGGAACTGCCCGTTGCGCCGCTGATATATATTAATGTTTCATGAATGTGAAATTAATTATTATGAATGATACTATTGAAAGATGGCATAATGTTTGGATAAAGAGATTTGTGTAATAGAAATAAATAAATTTTTTAAAATATAAATAATATTAGATTTATGTGATGATTCATGATTGTTTAAAATGAAGGAGCGTTTTTGAATTTCTAAGAGATGATGATGAAGATGTAAAATGAATAAAAATGATGGAAAAAATATTAAAAATGCAAGTGTCATATAAAATTGAAAATGTTTAGAGGAATATTTTTATGAAATAATTTTATTTATAGAGATAAAAGATGAGTATTGATTCTACGGGAGTGGTACAAAGCTTAAATGATGAATTATAATTCATCCCTTCTATCATACTCTAGGAAAAGACAGATTCAATGAACTCAATGAACCGGACATCGAGCTGCGTTCAGCCTCTACACAAAATAATTTCTCTAATTTGAGGTTAGGAATCGTTGGGACGACTGTCATACCAATTTGGAGATATCATCCCTTCTATCATACTGTAGGAAAAGGCAGATTCAATGAACTCAACTAAGGCCTGATGATTGCTACCTTTATAAATCACTTAATGTAGGGTTGTAAGCATGTCGAGTCAAGCTTTAGCCATCATCAGCTTGAGCTTAAGCTTAACTCTATGAGTTCGAGTTGGCTTACAAGCCAACTAATTTATTATAAAAGAGAAGATGATTTCAATTCATGCAAATTGGTAAAAATAATAGAAATTAGAGGAGAAATAATATAAAATTACTAGAGATAAGAGATGTATACTTCTAAAAAAAAAAATTCAACAGCTTTATATTTAGATCATTGAATTCTAATACATTTAAAGTGTATTTATGTTAATATTTTTTAAATTAGATGACTTATGAATTGACGAGTTGAGTCAGGATTTGCTCAAATCTGACTTGTTAGTTCATCAATCTCAGCTCACAAGTCATTTATCTGGCCAAGGCAAAGCCATCTAATGAGTTGATCTAACTCGGTTGCATTCTTAGGCTTTGTTTGAGACGACTTTTTTACTGCTTCTTAAAACAGTTTTCTAGTACAAAAATTTTAAATTTTATAATAAAAAGTTGCTTTAAGAAACAGTAAGAAAGTCGTCCCAAATGATACATTAATTGCATTGCATGTAGCTTACCAACTAGAAATAAAAGCTAAGAATATGAAAGTAGACAATCAAAACTAATTAAGGAAAACCAAATAATAATAATAAGATCATGAACAAATAATGAAAAGAAGGTGACTTCCATTAATAAATTCATTAAATTGATACCAAATTGGGTAAATACAAAGTCATGTTACAAATACAATTGTCTAATTTGATGTAACATTTCTACTCTATAGCTGTCCAAAAATTAGAGCAATGTTTATTCGCCTGTCAAAAAAAATTTCTCAAATTCCAAAGTCAGTAGTCACTGTACAAAATTGCAATGCCCAGTAAGTCAAATGACATAAAATTAAGCTAAAAACTCTATTCTTTGGTT
The DNA here is from genome assembly GCF_001605985.2 of Dendrobium catenatum. Lineage (NCBI taxonomy): Eukaryota > Viridiplantae > Streptophyta > Magnoliopsida > Asparagales > Orchidaceae > Dendrobium > Dendrobium catenatum. Next base: position 3,512,591 of record NW_021319518.1, on the reverse strand, counting down.
TGCTATATTGAGTATAAAATGCTAACTCTTTTGTTTGGAAAAAAACTATACTTCTTTGATTCCTGGATGTAGAGAGAGCATTAGTGAATGGAACCAAAGCTGCTGCTCTTTAAAGAATCCCCTGAGAGCTTCGGCAGAATGGCCAAGCCAATGAAACCACCAAGTAGAGCTAGGCCTGAAGCAAGAGCAAAGGCTGGGATGTTGCCTTTGCCAAAGATGGCATCCCATGGGCCAGCACCTAGAGCAACTATAACCTAAATATCAAATCAGATATGGTGAGTATTGAGTATGATAAATTATTTTTTAATGCGAAAAACTATGATCACTTGTAATTGAATTTAAGGTTTCGATTGGGGCAACTTTTTTATCGCTTCTTAAAATAGCTTTCTAGTTTAAAGATTAATTTTTTTATACTAGAAAGTTGCTTTAAGAAGAAGTAAGAAAGACATCCCAAACGAAGCCTAAGTCTGTGTTTGGATGTTAGGAATTTGAGTGAAAAGAAATGAAAAAGTTGAAAACTCAAATCAACCTACAAATTGTTTAGATTTAGATTTCGTTTGGGACGGCTTTTTTTATTGCTTCTTAAAACAGTTTCCTAAAAATTTTGTACTAGAAAGCTACTTTAAGAAGCAGAAAGAAAGTTGTCCCAAGGCTTCATTTGAGATGACTTTTTTACTGCTTCTTAAAACAGCTTTAGGTTTCATTTGGGAGGGCTTTCTTTTTGCTTCTTAAAGCAGCTTCCTAGTACAAAAATTAAATTTTTGTAAAAAAAGCTGCTTTAAGAAGCAGTAAAAAAATCGTCCCAAACGAAGCCTTAATTTGATTTACTTTTCCTCGAGCCATACAAAGCCTAAGTATGCTCAACTCTTATGCCTGAAAAATACCTGGGGAATGACAATGGATACGTTCAGAACACCAATGCACAGTCCTGCGAAGTCCATATTCTCTCTTTCAGAATTAGAAGTTTCATATAAATGCATAGCATGACAAGCATGGGGCAAAATTTTTTTATTCTGGATGCATCTAATTGCATTGCAAGCCATTTCTTGCTATTTTACAAGATAGCCTTCTTCTGTTTGTAAGATAACATTCAAGAGTGTTTCTAAACAAATGTTGTGTGAGACAAAAAAAAAAAGTGTTTGGCAAAATAACAAAATATCTTATAAGAGAAAATTCCTACGTGCTTAGCCAGTTTTTGCTCAATAATCTTTAGTTAATTTTTTCCCAAGTACAGAAGGGAAAAACGGATCAAATCAAACTAACCTTGTTTGCTGCCTCCCTCATTCACAGCAAGCTGTGAGGCACTAGCAAAAGGAATGCTATAAAGAATCTGCAATGAGAAAATATATCATGAGAAAGGACTGTAAATAAGTGGAGGTAAAATAGGAGTTGGGGATCAGAGAATCGAACTTACTGCTAAAGGAAATCCAAGGGCAGCAAATATAATTAAAGCTCCGATTTTCACTTCATCGTGTCCTGCAACTGCAGAATGGATTTTGCCACGGTACCCATTAGTTGAAATAACACTAAGAACTGTTATGGCAGCCATGGCAAGGAACAAAATAAAGTTGCCAATGATCCACACAACTTTTGAGGTCAATTTCCGGCACATTGGAGCAAGCAGCAATGAGGTTATTGCAAGAACAATCTAGTCGTAGGAAACAAATATATCAATCCATGGAATCTCATATTAATGAGAGAAAGAAAACCAATTGTATCATTTCTACATTATAGCTGTCAAAATTAAAAAAATAGAAACAGAAAAAAGCAACGAAGCGAGAACACTATTACCGAATTTAGCAACAAGCCAAATGCCCCATCTTCCACACCTTTGTTATAAGTATCAATTTCTTCCCTTGTTCCGCTGGGATCACCATGATAGATTTCACGACCCATCCAATCTGTGTCGTAAAGGATGAATGGAAACCAGGCAAGCTGCATGGAGATTGAGATAATCCAAATCAATAGAAATTCTGACCAAATTTTCTTTAAAAAAATGCCATCTTCTTGTGATCGAAACAGCAGTAATGCTCAATAATTTACCCAGGTTAGGGATGTCACGAGAAGCACAGAGGGCATTCCAGTTGGTAAACTCTTCAGAGTTTTGAAAACAGAAAATATTCCAGAACTTCCCTGTGCTGCTTCAGCTGGGTCCAACTCATATCGTGGAACTTCTTTTGCAGTGAGCAGTGTCACTGTCAAACAAATGAGAAGGAACACCTGCATGAACAAGAAGAAATTTATAGCATTTAAATAATGTATACTGTAGCAGTGTGAAACTTGGTTCTGAAGCAGATAAAAATATCCAATTTCTTTTCATCAAACCTCAGTTAATTTTAACCGCTTAGACATGAGTGAAGCAAAACTGTGTCAATTCTAAAAATCAATGGAATATAATTGTCAGGGAGTAAAAGCTTACTATTGCAACCAAAAAGGCGCCCTTTAAGTTTGCGCAGGTTTCACAACAAGAGTTTGTCAATAGAAAAGGAAACCACCTATGAGAATCATGTTAGCTAAGAGGCTTCAACTTTAAGAACTTGTAACAAGTGCATGTGTTTATAGCCATTCAAGCATTATGTAGATTTCATTCCATCTTACTTGTGCCAGCCTCCAGTAGACCCGGAAGAGTAGCCTAAGATATTTCCAAAAGCCATCCAAAAGGCATATATTATATTCGCTGCATTGCATCCATGTTGTCCTATCATACAATAAGGCATTTCAATTAACTATTTCACTAATGTTGTTGGAGGATAAGAATTTACATAACAGAAGTATCTCTGAAACAACAAATTCAATCAACATTACAATGGAAACAGTGATATGTATGCATAGAACTTGCCAGAGAGATCAGCCATCATTGCCCGAGCAGGACCCTGAGATTAGATTAAAGAATGTCAAGGTAATGAACTCAATTTTAATTTTTTTGCATGCAAAATCTCCAAATAAGGTAATGAACTCAATTTTAATTTTTTTGCATGCAAAATCTCCTAATGGTGCAGTGTTTGGGTAGTTAGCATCCAAAATTATTGAGGTTAATTTAAACAAAAGTAATTGGAATTTTGAAATAAACAAACAAGTGGGAAAACTTACCTGCACTGCGTTGTTTGAGAAATCCAGCACCCAAAAGCCAACCACATAGATAATAGCTGCTTTCCATCGAGGGCCAACATAAGTCCTGAACACATTTACCAAAACATATGGCCTTCAGATCCAAAATCGTAGAAACATAGCGGGGTTGCCCAGAAATCTACACATTATCACCAAATTAAAAAGTAATCATAATTATTAACCTGCAGTTTTCCTTTGTATCACCAAGTACAGATCCTATGTCAGATGAGAATCCAACCACAAGCACCTAAATCACAAAATTCACACTTAAATGTTTGATATTAGCAAATATTACATATCAATGAGAAAGAGCAGATGCACAATCACTCACGCAACAGCATATAAGTATGCATCCAGCTAGAATAAAAGGCCTCCTCCTGCCAAATCTTGATTGGCATTTATCACTCCAATAACCAATCGAAGGTCCAACCTAAGAAAATGGAGGAAATATATAAAATGAATGAATTTGATCAATTCAGTCACGTTAACTACATAAAAATAAGAAATCACATGATATTAAGCGCTTACAACAAATCCTGCTACCGGGCCACAGAGCCACATGATGGAAGCCAATGCATGTGGAAGCCCAAGCGTCTGCCACAAGTAAAGCATCAAGAGGAAATGTTACAGACTTGAATTCCTTGAAGGCAATTTTAAAGAACGCTATAATTTACACATTTCTCACTAATTTCCTTCCCAGATAACCAAATCAAATTTCTTCTTAGGTATTAAGATCTAGAACCAGAATCAATTGGAGGCTGCTTTGTCCGATAATATCTGGTATTATTGTCATGTTATTATCAGATGTCACATTTTTTCTGTACTGTAATTTCAATATCATAAATAATATTCAAACCCTATTTAATGAGTTATAGATGTCAATTAATTTTTTCAATGCCCCTTTCCACTCTCTGCTAGGGTTCCTGCCCTAGCAGCTGTTCGATCCTTTTTGTCTCCCCATGGCCATTGTTCCTCTTGGATTTCTTCCCCTGGTGACTTCTCCTCCTTCTCACTGCTTTTCTTTTAGTTTTTGTTTTCGTTTGTGCCACATCCAGTTGTTCCGCGATTTGGATGGCGGTTAACGGATTGATCGACCGGGCTTTCTCGACGGGGATAAAAAATCTCGTTCATTTCTGCAAGCCCTGTCCGGGGGCTTCTCTTTCGTCAGAGTTCCTAGGCCTCAAACCTTCGAACGCATCGACGGCTTCCATCCCTTTGGATTTATGAGGCAAAAATCCTCGCCCTTTGCTCAACCTTTTTGAGTTTTCGTTGGTTGGTAAATTCCCGAATCAAAGATCTCTTATGGAGTTGATTCGTAAGTTTTTCTTCAATGTGAAATTGATCCATAATTGATTCGTAACTGTTTTGGATCCGCGTCACGTTTTAATCAAGCTAGCTAATGATATAGATTACAGTAGAATTTTTTTTACCGTTCTTATTTTGTCTCCAACAACTATATAAAATTGTTTAAGTGGTCTCCTTTTTTTGATATAACTGTGGAGTCGCCGATTATTCAGATTTGGGTTTCGTTCCAAAATCTTAGGCCTTAGCTGTTTTAACCGCGCATTCTTCATGATTTGGGTTCACTCTTTGGCCGACATTTTAAAACTGATAACATGACTGCCGTTGGCTCAAGGCCGTCTATTGCTAGGGTGCTTGTTGAACTGGATATCTCTAAAAGTTATCCTGATGTTGTTTGGATTGGTCCTGATTTAGGTTATGTTTAAAAAGTAGTTATGGAGGAGTTTCCTCTATTTTGTGATCACTGTAAAGCTCCGGGACATTCTAAAACTAATTGTTGTATCATTCATCCCCAGTTAGTTAGGGTCCCATCTAAACATGTTGATAACATGGGAAATGGGCCTGTTGATCATGTTCTATCCGAGGCTACAACTGTTAATGCTTTGCTTCCTCCTGTTGGTGATGGTGTTGGTCTTGTTGTTGCTCATCAACGGGTTCGGCTGATGTGAATGCTCAAGATGCATGTGTTAGTCTTAATACCCTTCGGAACCCAACTCTCGTTGCTAAGCCTTCAGTTGTCTCTGTGGACAACCGGATTGTTTCTCCGATTGACCCCTTATTGATCCATAGCGTTGGGCCTATTAAAAAAAAAGTGTTGGGCCTATTAAGGATTGCCTTATTGTCCCTGTCGAACAAGTTGATCCTTCTCCGATTGCTTATATGACTGCTAATTCACCAATGATTTTATCTAGCATGAATAATGTGGGTGCTATGCCTATTATGAACCATTCAATTTGCCCCATCTCAACCACTCCCCTGCTTGCTGCTAATGTCATGGGCTCTCCTATTGTCCCTTTAGCTTTAGGAAGGGATGAGCCTTCCATTGTTGTTGGTGCTTCTGGTGCTAATATGGTTTTGAATGTCGAAACTGCTCAGGATTCTTGTTAGGTTGTAGATGGCCTCAATTTAGATGTATGTGATGTTAACAAGATTGTTTTGAGTGAGTCGTCTTCTTCTCATGACTCACCGTTGTCTTCATTAGGGCCGGCCTTGCCTCATATTATTGATGTTTCGAAGGGAAATGTGGCTTTTGTTGATATTCCCATTTTGGTTATATCTAACACAGATTTGAAAGCTCAACTAGACTTGTCGTTGAATAACCCTAATTTGGATCAATCAGATTGGTTGTATGAGTCCCTTGCCCCGGCTTGCGGGGAGGCAGGAGATGATTTCGATTAGCATGTGAATGATTTTCAAGATATGAATAGTTTGAAGGTGGGGCACATTGTTGATCAAGCCTTCCCCCATGGCGGTGGTAAAAAACGCATAAGTAAATCTAAAAAGTAGTTCTTTTGGTTGGCCCTCTCTCTTTGGATGACGTGTGCTTCATTTTTGAGCATTTTTTGGTGTTTTGGATGATTATGAGGTTGCTCTCTATTCACCACCTTGTTGGCCTTGGCTTGTTGGCAAACTTGGTGGTCATGCTCTCGTGCTCTGCGGTTGCATATTTGGTTTGTGGGTTGATGCTTGTGTTTTTGTGGTTATCCTCTATTTGGCTTGTGTCTTGCTGCCGCCATTGGATTGTCCTTGACTGGTTTCGGGGTGGTTGCAGGAAGCCTTTATCCATGTCCTAAGTTCGGTTGGCTTCTTTGCCTTCTTCAATGTTTGTTCATTTTTTTTGTGATTGTTTTCCCTTTCTTTGTTGATGTACTTTGGGGTTGTATGCATTTGGGCCTTTATTGTATTATCTTTTTTATTGAATGGAATTTTATCTTTTGGCTAAAAATTATATTAAAAAAATTTAATTTGTCAATGCCCCCTTTCTTTTAGATAAAAGCTGGACGATTATATCACCTTTCCCATTAATAGAAACATCAGATAATAACCTTGAAGTGAGACAGTCAAAAAAATCAAAAGACAACGGAGCAAAGAAGAAGGTTTTTAATATTGGATTGGACATTAAACCAGAACAACATAATGTATAAGGTTCAAATGCTCAACTGAGATTCAATCAACAGACATAAAATTAAAACTATTTTAATAGGATTTGAATGACATAATAATAATACAATAATGATATTTTCACTAATATAACATATAATATTTTAAATCATGAAACTTTCTAAATCAAAGATTTAGAACATTATATTTTGATAGTTTATAAAATATACAACTCCAAATTAGAATAATATTTGGCTTAAAGTTTAAAAAATCAGAGAGGGATCAAACTTGCAATAACTTTTCAATTTTTTATTAAAGTCATTTGATCAAAATCAAAATGTGAGAAAATTGAACTAAATTCGAACCGGCTGGTTATGATCATTTCAAACTAGTCCCATTGAATGTAGTTTTAAGCTGGACTGAATCCACCAATTCATGGCTGATTCGGTCCGGTTTTTATAAATCATGGAAAGAACATAAAAATCGTTAGTTACAAAACCATCAAATTGCACGTTCAAATTTGTCAACATTTAGATTATCTGAAGAGTAGAACAACAGCAATAAAAGCAAAATCTCCTATGCTTCAATAAAATCAATAGATTAATGTTATTATCTAAACGAAGGGAAAAATGTACATAATATCGAGCAAAACAAGCCCTAAAAGTAGGGGAAAGGGGAATAATTAAACCTGTACGTAGGGTGTAAGGAGAGAGAGCTGGAGAGCCCAGCCATACTGCACTCCTCCGGCGACCGTACAGGCGAAGATTAGTCTCACCAGGCTTATTTGGGGCTTCACCGACTTCTCGTTTTCCTCTCCTGAATCCATTTTTCCTAGTCGACGATCTCCAGATTTCTCTGCTTGATATATCTTCTACGAATTCTTTTAAAAATTTTCTCACGATCGGCGTCTGGAAGAAGAGGGTGGTGGGTGACAGGGCTTGGTTTAAAAGGGAAAGAATTCTGAAACCCAAATGTTCCCCCGTTAAGAGCATTCGCATTTTGCCGTGTGGAGAGCTGTCCAACGTGCTCGGGCTCAATTTAAGATCCGAACTTAGCGCTATAACAGAGGCGCCGATGTCTGGAATAGCGAGCGTCCACGTTGGCGGGTTAGGATAAGCTTCATAGCGTGCAATGACGATTTTCTTCGTTCAGATGGCATTTGGCGGGAGGAAATGGCGGTGCGGTTACCTCCCGGTGCGGCTTATCTGGAACACCATTAAACCGTTGGCCGTTGGCGGGTTATCAAAGAAGCAACGGCAGGGCGACGAAATTTGCGCGGCAAGGGATTTTCATTGTTTTTTTTATTTAATTTTCATGATAGCCATTTAACATTAGTCTTATATTGTTTGGAATAATTGTAATATTTTATAAAGTTGATTATAAAATTAATGTGAAAAAAGAAACTTATGCTTTATTTGATATAGCTTTCTTAATTCTATGTAAAATTGATTTAAAAATAATAATTTTTTAAAGCTATTGTAGAAATTAGCTTTCTACTTGTACAATTTTTTTAAAGTAACAAAAAAGAAGTGGCCAAATAGAAATTGCCGTTTCGATTTTTGAAATGCAAAGCAGTAAGAAAGCTATCCCAAACAAGGTCTTATGATCCATTCGGGTTGGCTACGTACAGTTCTTTGTAAAGATGGTTATAAAGCAATTATAGATAAATTAATTTTTTTAAATATAGTATAGAAAGTAACTTCTTAGCATAAAAATTTATTGAAAACAATGAAAAATAATGGTTAAACAAAAATTATGATTCCGATCTGAAAAATAAAGCAGTAAGAAAGCCATCATAAATGATGCCTTGAGTATGCTAGACAAAATACAACTTTCTGTCGCAAAATTTTTTAGAAAGTCGTACGAAAGCATAAAAAAAAAAATTTTATACCCAAACAAAATTGTAGTTGCTATCTAAAAATCAGAATAGAAAAAAATTCGAGACGGTCCCTACGATTTGCTTGAGAAAAAAAGAATAATACTTTAAAAAGTATAACTATGTATAGGTTTCTTAGTTATAGTTAACAATTATCATAAATTTTCATTAATTGTGCTGTTTTATCAATGTGGTGATCATGCATTTTTTTGATGGACTCCCATTCTTTGAACTTATCCAATACAATTGTAAGAAGAAATTTTTTTTCATTGCTTCATGGGCAGTACTTTCCGATTTGATATAAGTAAAAGAGTAGCGCTCTTTAGGGGTGTCAATTTCAGGTCACGGGCCGGGTTTGTGTCGAATCTGAAGTTGACTCGGATTCAAACGGGTCATAAATTTGAACTCGGACCCAACCCGGGTAGGTAAACGGGTCGAAAATTCGAATTCGAACCCGACTCGGTGGGTTGCCGGGTTGACCCGACCAGGTTTCGGGCGACGGCGCGGCGGCAAGCAACGGCGCGGGGCAGCGGGCGGGGGCAGCATCACGAGGCTCGCAGGGCAGCGGGCGGGAGCAGCTGGCAAGGGCGGGAATACAAATTTTTTTAAAATAAATGGGTTTTCGGGTCAACCCGAACCCGACCGTTTTTCAAACAGGTCGGGTCTAATCCGGATTTTCCGGGTCGGGTTTTCATGTCGTGTCAAATATTGACACCCCTAGCGCTCTTCGTTCTCTCTGTTGTTGGAAGCACTATCAATATTGGAAGTCGAGGTGGAAGAAGATGATGCAAACGAGACGGATTGTGGAGTAAAGAATCGTTCTCTGTCCGAATCCATTTCAATTAAAAATATTGGAATTAGTTATTTTGTTTAATATATTTTTTTACTTGAACATCTTTATTTAGTATAAAAAAAATTTAATTTTTATACTAAAAATTTTATTGAAAAAACAGTAAAAAAATCGTGCTAGACGAAGCCTAAGTTTCAACAAAGGATGTATGCATAGGCTAAACTGATGTGGGAGTATTTGGAGCACATGCCCCTATTTGCTTGAGTTTGTTACATTGAATTATCCGATGAAATTTATTTATACTTTTTCATCCTCTTTATTGCATGACTTAGTGTTAGAAGTTTGAGGAACATTTAAAAAGAAAAAAAAGATTAGAGGAACATTAAAATTTAAAAAGTAAAAGAGTATACAAAGTGCAATTATAAATGTTCGAGTGTAAAAATTTCAAAAATAACCATAATATGAGGTTTTGTTTGGGATAACATGTTTAATATTTCTTAAAATAATTTTTAATACAAAAATTTTAATTAAAAAAATTTCAAGAAATTAAAAAAAAAACCACTTTAAAAAGTAGAAAGGAAGTTGTGCCTAAGGAACAATTATTACGTCCGGTGACCGGACGTAGCTCTATGTTCGGTCACCATTGTGTTACTCGGTATTTGCTCGGTATTGCTAGGTATTGCTTGGCAATAATGAGAAATACCGCTATGTGAAGACCAATACCGAGTAATACATTAGAAAATATTTTCTTATTGTAAATCTCAATTGTTGTAGCATCTCCTAAGAAATTTGCCAAATAATTTGTACATTTGATCTCTTTTCTTTTGATCTCTAACAAATCAAGACTACTGTAAAGAAAAATCTGAAGTATGTACTTCATTAAATTAGATGTAACTCAATAGATATTTTTAATGCACTAATTAAGAAAAAAATATATGATTATTATTTCAAAGCTTAATATAAGTATGTAATAAGAGAAATTCTTAAGGATTTGAGTTTGAATAATTATGTTAGTTTTATTATGGTTCCTAATACGTCACCAAAAATTATCTTGCTAAGTACTAATCTCGATGCATTTTGAATTAAAAACTTTCAAAATTAAATTTGGGCATTCGAACTCTAATCATAGCAAACTTACAATCAAACTGAATGTCTCGACAAGATAAATCCAACGACAGCAAAATCGGTCTAATCCGAGTCCAAATGGGCTCAAAACAAGGAAATGAAGCATACTTAGAAGCTTCAAAACATTAATTGAGTAATCATATTGATGTAGTGGATCATCGGAAGACTCGACCTGCAAGAAGGATTTCGATTTTCCCAATCCAAGGAAGGAGAAGAAGAAAGCTCTAAGGATTCAAAGACTAATATTTCATTCAATGAGCCTAAACCTTTTACATTAGCCAACTATTTAAAGAGGAAAAATAGAACTATCTAGACCAATGAAGGTAAACTAGTCCCTAAGCATAATAAAAGCTAAGATGTTCCTACATCATTCTCCCCTTGTGTCAAAAAGGACTCGACTCCGTCGAGACGCGTTATTGAAAAAGAGGTCGTTGTAGAAGACAGGTTCCTGGATCGAAAATTTTGTTCTATGGATTGTTTGATGGAGCACTCCTAATTTTCCTTAGATTTTTTCCATTTTTATGGAGCATGCCACTCCCAAAAATCTATAAATAGACTATTATTCTTCATATAAAGGGAAGGGAGGATGAAGGATAGAGAAAATTAAAAAGAACTCCCTTGCATTTTCTAATCATTGTTGCCAATGACCACCACAAGTTATTGTCACCGACAACCACTATCACCACTAAAGATCAACTTCATAAATCTTTACCATCTCTAGAGTATTAACAAGATTTGAATCTGCTATTAGGTATATTTGTTCTCTTATGGACAATAACTTTCTAAAACCCCTCTTGGAAAAATTAAGCCCTATTGTTGGGTATATATATATTGTCCTTATGTGGACACGATCTTTGTACTCTCCCTCTTCTCCAAAAGTGGCATCTCTACTCCGTTGATCCATCTTGTTGCTACTTAGCCACACTACTAATTGCAATAACTTTATAATTGATCACAACAATGATGCATTGCTCAGCTGCATCAAACTTATCTTGCTCTGTCATTTGCTTTACTTATAATGAGGTATATTAGGCAACTCTTTTTAGTCTGTTGGTTGGGATCTTTTGCTATCAACTAAGAGGTCTTGAGTTTGAATCTTATGTATGTGATATGGGTGTGTGTTTGCATTAATTGGCCTAAAAATAAAAAATAAAAAAAATACAATGAGGTATATTAAGATAGTCACATTTCATCACTTTTCATTATCTTGATTTACTTAATAACTAATATGAATAAAACTTAATTTACAAACTGTAGCCCTAGACTTCAAATGTTGCCATCAATTTTTGGGCATTTGAAGCATAATAATTATTTATACAATATTTTGGTATAAAGCATCCATAGGTGACACAAAAAAAGATAAAATACATGGATAACTCATAGGTGATTTTATTCAACATTAAATTAATCTACATATAGTATACAAAATATTTTTTGGCGGCATTTTTAATTTTGATGATTGGATTGAAAGATACACATATGTAACATGGAATTAAGAAAGAGTTCAAATGATTTTCGAATCATTTTTAAGTGCTTTTATACCACTAAAGCATTTTTTTCATAGAATTTGCTTATTTGTCTAGCTAGTGAATATTTTTTTATACTTTGTGAGTAATGAATTTCATTTTAATTTAAAAATTGTGAACTTTGTACTTGTTAATGATCATAGACCAATTAGGTTATAAAAATAGATTCATGTAAGGACAAAAGGAGCATATATGTAAGAAATTTAAAAGCACATAATTTTTTAAACCACCATCAAATTAAAAATGGAGGATGGCATAGTTTGATTCAAAATCATTTTTGCATATTTAAAATTATTTCATGATTATGCTAGAAGATGGTTCATCAAAGCTAAAAGGATCAATTGATTCCATGAACAAGTAACATTAGGTTGATTAAAATTTCTAGATATAATTATTGAGGTGGAAATGATGGAGGAGATATAATAAACAAATTATAAATTAGGCTTTTGAAAATGAAAAACTCAAATTTAGGCATATTATTTTGATTTAACTTATATATGGATAAAGAGATGAAGGAAATAGATGTGAGAGGGGTAAAGGAGATAATATTCATTATAATTGTAGTGAAACACAATCAATGGTTAGCCAAAGACTTCCATGTGGGTCACCAAGCCTCTATGACTTCCTTCCATTACAAAGTGGAGAGAGGGATTCTTCCAAATACTAAAAAAAATGAATTTTTTTAACAAAATCCACATTTTTATGCTTTTCCTTACATACTTTTACATATGTTAGAAACTAATTTAAAAGTTAAATTTCAAATACACCAAGGTTTCCCTTTTTTGGAGTTGGTTTCATAAAGATAGATACTAGTTGACAACTCCTTGCATAGAGGGTGATTGGACATCAAGAGTGAGGTGTCATGGCGAATCCTTAAGTTGTAAAAAGTGGGGTTACATGTCGCGATCCCATGAGTTGTGAATATTGTTTGCAATCACACATTCATGCTTCTTGGTGTTAGGAAGTGGTTCCTTGAATATAGGGAGTTAGGGTGGTTGTAGGAGGTGGCAAGGTTAGACCAAGCATTGGAGTAGAGTGACAAGGCACCATGAATGTTCGATGATGATTTGGAAGAATTATTGATGTCTCCTTGTTTTGAGAATGAGTTGTATTGGCTATACTTATGAAACTCACATCATTTGAATGCAATTACAAGCCCATTGCGACCACTAATGCCTTGGCTTTGCCTCAATTTACTTGATGCCATCTCTCTCTTGATGCCATTTTTCTCTTTTCATGAAGTAATCATTCTATGATGGTGGAGTGACACATAATTCACCTTTACATGCCTTTTACACACACTTGCACAATGATAAAAGCAATAATAAAAAAATTGTCAATTTTTTTAACTAATACTGAATAACCAACTAACACATAAAATAGATACTATCAAAATATTAATATTATTAAAATGTTCATTTGATATAAATTCCATCTAAACCTTTATGATGTGTGGGGGATCATGCATCTTAATTATTATGTGGAAATGGACACTTATGTAACCATCAATCATGTCCTCCATCAATTCTTCTCCACTTCAAGAACTATACTCCTATAGAATTATATTATTTGTACACAAAAAATTACATAAAAATGATAATGCATATATATTAGGGGGAATAAAAGCTGCATATTGATGGTGGTGATTGGTGACTAGATAGAACAAAGGGGCCAAAATTAATGGTGTGGCTTTCAAAATATTAAAAATAAGATTAAATCTTTATATATTTTGATGCTCATTGAAGTATTGCAAGGAGTTATAAAATGCTACTCCAAGTACACAATATCTTCTCCACAGCTTCCTTTTATATTCTCACATATCTCTAACATTACAAGCCACACTTAGCTCAAGAATTACGCTCTAATTATTCTTAATCTGTATAGGCAAAAATCCATGAATGCAAAATAACAAGCATTAGATGTAGCAAAATATACAAAATTAAATATAAATTTGACGGGTTGATTATTACAAGGCTCGTCTAATTTTCAAATGATACAATAAAATTGAATATGTCAATTATCAAGATTTTTTTTTTTCTTACAACTAAACTCACTATTCTTAGATTCCTACAAATTGTTGTTGCAATATGGAACTATTGTACACACCAACTAGCTATTTAGAATGCTTTCCTTCATGACAACTTATAGGAAATCTTATATATGAAACTTCCTCTTGGTCTTCACAAAGATGGGAAGAATGTTATATGATGTAACAACAAATTCCTCAGTAGACTCAAGCTAGCAAGCCTTGATGAATTAACTTGCTATCTTATCTATTCAAAAAGTTGATTATTGCTAGGCAAAAAGCCTAACTCACAAATAGTTCAGATGCCTCATTTTTATAATTCACATTTATTCTGATGATATTTTTCTAACATGATATAATCTTCAAGAATTCTTGTAAAATTTAGGTTTTGTTTGAGACCTCTTTCTAAAATAATTTTTTAGTACAAACAAAATTTGAACTAGAAATTTTTGTACTAGAAAATTGCTTTAAAAAATAATAAAAAATTGTCCCAAGGTTTCATTTGGGATGTCGTTCTTACTGCTTCTTAAAGCAGTTTTTTAGTACAAACATTTTTTAAACTAAAACTTTTTATAGTAGAATGCTGCTTTAGGAAACAAAAAGAAAGTTGTAACAATAAAGTTATAATCTCATATATTTTCACATTAAAAACCTTGGAAACTTGAAGTAATTTTATGGAATTAAATTATTCCCTTCATAGAAAGGTTACCTTCATGTCTCAAGTATTGGACATCTTACAATTTTTCGAGTGCATGCCAAACAAGTTCATGATGGAATAATTGAAGCTCACTCGTGCCGTTGAATTAACTAACGAAATATAAAAGATTGATTGAAAGATTATTAAAACACATCGTCACATGTTATTACTTTTTTACCTTAAAACTCTCTTATCACATAAAATTTTAAGAAGCAAACAAATGTTATAGAACAACATTTAGAATGCTTTCCTTCATGTACATGCATGGATGACTAAACTACAACATAGAAAGTAAAAGTGAACTAATTCATGAAGAAGCTCTATTGAGTATTTTTCTCATCTACCCAATACATCTCACCGTAGAGTACTAAATACAAGAGTACTCATTAGTTTGTTACAAATCAATGGTTGTAATGAAATCTTAGTATAGAGGATGAAGCTATTTTGTAAGAGGCAAAACCTATAGCATGTGAGTGGAGCAGAGAACTTTATAGCACACAGAACTTAGCAATTCTCACTTATCACTGCCCCTCAAGTTAACAGTGGTCTCTTGAATTGTTAACTTGCTCCTGAGTTGAATAAAACGGGTAGAAGTGAAAGGCTGGGTGAAGATGTCAGTAGGTTGATCTTGAGAAGAAATATGATGAACTGAGATGTGGTTAGATTTAATACAGTCCCTAATAAAGTGATAGTCAACCTTGATATGCTTTGTTCGTGCATGAAACATTGGATTATTAGCTAAATCAAGTGTCGAGACATCATCACAAAATAATGGAGTAGATTGTGTGACCAGAATATAAAAATCAGTAAGTAAGTGTCTTAACCACATAATATAATAGGGGCAGCAACATCTACAACTCTATATTCAATTTCAGTGGAGGAGCGAGCAACATAAGATTGCTTCTTAACACACCTTGACCTTCAAATCAAGGTTTGCCCAAGATAAGTGCAGAAGACAGTAATGGAGAGTTGGTTTGTTTTGTTAGCAGCACAAACATAGTCAGAGTATACCTGCAAAGTAAGTGTATCACCGATGATGGGAAGTCAATAAGAAGTGGTACCACATAAATAACATAAAAGCTATTTGAGATGTTGGAAATGCACGAGGAGCGGTTGATGCATATGTTGATAAAGATAATTCACAGCAAACACAATGTCCGGGCGGGTCATGGAAAGATATTTGACAGAGCTGACAAGTTGCCAGTAATTTTTTGGTTGGGAAAATTATGGGAGTTTGTGGTAGATTTAGACATCTTCAGAGGGGAAGGGATTTGCACCAGTTTATAACTACTCAGGCCAGCTTTGTCCAGTAGTTCAGTAAGATATTGAGATTAATCTAAATGGATATCTGTTGAAAGAAAATAACTTGAATGCTTAGAAAGCAGTTTATTGAACCAAGATTGCGCATGAGGTCTAGTTTGAAGATTTTGCAGAAGCTTGTTGATGTCTGTTGTGTTGTTTCCAATGAGCAAGATTTTGTCAGCATACACGAGCATATATAACTTGATAGAGCCATGATGGTATACTAAAAATGAGGAATCCGTCATGCTTGTGATAAACCCATATTGTAGTAGATGAGAGGAAAGGATGGATAACTATTTATGAGGAGCTTGCTTAAGCCCATAGAGAGCTTCGTAAAGACGGCACACATGTGTTGGAAATTGCAAATTGTAAAACCTAGGTGATTGCTGCATGTACACAACATCATCCAATGGACCATGAAGAAAAGCATTAGAAATGTCTAATTGCATAATTTGCCATTTGAAGGTAACAACCACTATAAAAAGGATGTGAATGGTAGGAAATTTTACAAAAGGATAAAACGTGTCATAATAATCCATACCAAATTCATGTTCGTGACC
The DNA here is from genome assembly GCF_001605985.2 of Dendrobium catenatum. NCBI lineage: Eukaryota > Viridiplantae > Streptophyta > Magnoliopsida > Asparagales > Orchidaceae > Dendrobium > Dendrobium catenatum. Next base: position 3,496,179 of record NW_021319518.1, on the reverse strand, counting down.
TTTTGCAACCAATCGGGCTTTGTAGCGGGATATAGAACCATCAAAATTATACTTGGTCTTGTATAACCATTTACACACAAGCACATTTTGATCATAAGAGAGTGGAATAAGAGACCATGTGCTAGACAACATGTTTATTTGTTTGAGAGAAACATGTAGGTGTACTAGGTACAAGTTGATGATGTAGGTCAAGGATATGTTTCAGTTTCAAGTGCCCTGTTTGAAATCTGGTGCGCATAGGATGATGAGATTGAGTTGGAGGAGGTGATGATTTCGAAGGTGTATTAGAAGCATGGACTTGTATGGATGAAGTGGAGTGATTTATAGTTGAAAATGGAAAGGGAGGTATAGGTGCAGGCATAGTGGGAGAGTAAGCAGGCGTGGGCATAGGAGAAGTTGAGGGAAGAGAGACATCACCTGAAGATATAGAAGGAAAACTATTTCTAGAAGCATGTATGTAGGGCAAAAGTAGGCGGGGTGGAACATATGTTGAAGGGGAAGAAGTTGTAGGGGAAGTGGCAAGGCTTTTATAGGGAAACACATCTTCATGGAATTGAATATGCCTGGAGATGTGAATGCCTCAAGTGATAAAATCAAAGAATTTATATCCTTCGTAATTTGCTGCACAACCAAGAAAGACACAGGGGGCAGAGTAGGGATCAAGTTTGGATCACATGGTAGAGGGAAACCATGGGTAACTGAGATACCCAAACACCTTAAGATGAATATATGTGGGAGGTTGCTGATATAAGCATTGCTATGGGGACATATTATATGTAGTTTTGGAGGAAAGGCGATTAATGAGATACACTAATGTGAGAAGAGTATCAACCCAGAAAATAGGTGGTAAGTCAGCATGAAAAAATAGGGCACGCCTGATTTTAAGAAGATGTCGATGCTTGCATTCAACAAGTCCTTTTTCTCAGGTGTATAGGAACAGCTATTGCCATGAGCAATGCCAAATTGAGCTAGAGTATGTTGAAAGTTATGATTAATATATTCACTATGAAAGTTATGTACCATCGGTTTGCAAACTTTTAATAGGTTGCTAAAAGTGATGTTCAACAAACAATTTAAATTGAAGAAACTTAGATAAAATTTCATATTTACATTTTAAGGGATAAGCCCAACAAAAATGAGTAGAATCATCAACAAAAAGTAAATAGTATTTATACCTTCGGTGGGATAACACTGGGGATGGACCCCATACATCACTATGAATAAGTTTAAGACATTTAGAGGTAGTAGACATAGATAAAGAGAAAGATAAACGAAAACTTTTTGCATGAGCACATGCAAAACAATGTTACGTAGACGATAGCTTGCTGGAAGGTAGTTGAGTGGAGAGTAGCTGATGAATTGCAGAGGAGGGATGACCTAGTCGTTGATGTCAGACATGGTGAGGCAAGGTAGAAATGATGAGAGATGTAGGAGAGGTGATGGAAGACGTAAAGGACGGAGATGTGGCAGACGTAATAGGGTAGAGGCCATGAAGACTGGGACCCTAAAGAAGAAGCTTGTTAGTCCGCGAGTGCTTAATGGTGAAGCCGCAAGTGTTAAACATGAAAGAACACATATTGTCAGTAACGAGAAGATTTATAGACAACACATTATGAGTGAGACGAGGGACGTGAAAAATATGGGGTAAACGAAGTATATGAGGAGTAGGAAGGATGATGTAACCATAATAAGCGATAGGAAATGTATGACCACTAACAGCACTTGCGATGCACCATAATAAGGCTATAAAGATTGAGCATGTGAAGTATCAGTAGTTAGATGATTGGAGGCACCTGAGTCCAAGAACCAAGCAGCATTGGGAGCCACTTCATGAGCTAAATACACTTGTGGGGAAGATTGTGGAGATGGCTGATAGGAGAGGTCAGTCCAATACCAGCATTTAAAGGTAAAATGACCAATTTTACCACAAATTTGACAAATAATTGAAGAAAACAATAGTTGACCACCTTGAGCAGGAGATGCTCGTCCACCACGAACAAAAAGAGCATATCGCCCTTGACCAAACGTGAGAAAAGGCGCAAGACCACACGATCTTTCACAAAAGGTGGCAAGAGCAAATGCTATGTGAAGACTGGTTTGGAGAGGTATCAAAAGTAATGTTCAATTCATCACTACAGAGCAAGGAATATAGGTTGTCGAGGCTTATAGGTTACAATTTGGTTGGAATACCTATCTTGAATGCATTGTAGGATGGAGGTAGACCATTAAGAGTATAAAAGGATAATGTCTTCTGCATCAATCGTAAAGCAAGCGACAGTAATGGCATCAACCTTTAGTTTAATTTCAAAAATATATTGAACCATGATATTATCTTTGAGTTTTACATGATGTAACTTGTTCTTTCAGTTGTAGAATGTGAGAATGATTTATGGATTGTAATCTCTATTCAATGGTTGTCCAGATAGCATGACATGTGTCAATGTTAAGGACATAGAGAAGCAGAGATGTTGAAATGGTGGAATACAAAGCAACAGCTAGGTTTTGGCCGATGAGCATCTAAGTGTGAAATTGGGGATTGCTACTTATTGTGTCATTTGGAAGAATAAGTTGTTTGAGTGGTTTAGAGCAGTGCCATCTAAAAACCCTTCAAAATCATTTGCAGAAAATAGTTTGAGGATTTGTGATCACCAAATAGGGTGATTGTCGGTGATTAACTATACACTGATCATAGATTTAACATTGGGCATCAAGAACTTGAGTTGAGGAGGTATAACAATACCAGTTAGTAAATGTGAAGAAGATCGGGAAGAAATGGAATCAACAGATTGATCCATTGCAAATAAACAAAATCAAACATGAAGTAGCTAAAAGAAGGGGCCAATAGAGTTGCAGATCTCTGATACCATAATAATGATCTATGATACATGCATAGATAAATAAACTACAGCATAGAAAATAAGAGTGAACTAATTCACGAAGGAACACTATTGAGTATTTTCTCATCTACCCAATACATCTCATTGCAGAGTATTAAATACAAGAGTACTCATTAGTTTATTACAAACCAATGATCGTGATTTAATCTTAGTATAGAGGATGAAGCTATTCTGTAAGAGGAAGAACCTATAGTATGTGAGTGGAGCAGAACACTTTATAACACATAGAACTTATCACTGAGCAATCAAACAACAATATCCATCACTACTAACACCAATTTTCATGATCATACAAAATACACTACAATAAATGGTCATGTGGTTCAAAAAAATAGAAAATATGATTTTTCCTTATATACCCTAGACATAACAATTTATGACACTACACAACAAATTGGGACTTCATGATATTTGGACAACTTTCTTACTGATTTTTAAGACAATTTTTTAGTACAAAAAATTTTAGTTAAAAAATTTATTATACTAAAAAATCACTTTAAAAAGCAATAATAAAGTTGTTGCAAATGAAACCTTAGACTTAGTTTGTGACAGCTTTCTAACTGTTTTTTAAAACAACATTTAGTACAAAATTTTTTAATTCAAAAATTTTTGTACTAAGAAGTTATTTTAGAAAGCAGTACAAACACTATCCCAACGAAGCCTTACTCTCAAACTAGAGAGAGGGAATTAAAGAATTACTGTATTAAAAGAGATTGATTTCATAATAAAAGCTATAATATGTTAGTTTGAATGTTATGTTCTTGCTCTCCAACTTTATTCATATTAGATTCACCTCCAGGATGTTCGATGGTCTGCTAGTTCATTCTTGTTTTTGGCTATATATATTATGTAATATTCTCATCAAATCATATAGGAATTTATGCTCTTTGATTACAGCTGTTATTTTTCCTATATGTTTTTTTTCTTTAACGATCTTGCACAGGCCCATATCCGTAGTTCAAGGATGATGTGGGGGGCTTCGGTAGAACAGCAAGGGCAATAAAGCCTCCTGTTAGAGCAAAAGCTGAAGCCAGAACAAACGCTGGAATGTTACCAGTGCCAAAGATAGCATCCCATGGACCAGCACCAAGTGCAACGATCACCTGCATATCAAATTTCAATTTGGGAAGTAGTCAGTTGGATCATAACAGTACTGAGAAAAATACAAAATCAAGCCTTTGGTCCCACTACGTGAGGTCGGCTACATGAATCCTTTTTCGCCATTGTGTCATGTTAAAAGTCAAATTCTCATTTAAATTTAATAAAGAAAGATCATTTCTAATATTTTTTAACCAAGTCTTTTTAGGTCTACCTCTACGTTTCTTAACATAAGTCAAATTTAATACCTAAACTTTCCTGCCGGGTCATCGGAAGGCCTCCGTTTAATGTGACCAAAACATCTAAGGCGACTCTCTCTAATCTTATCTTTCATTGAAGCTACTCCAACCTTTTCACGTATATGCTCATTTCTTATCCTATCTCTAAGGGTAAAGCCAATCATCCACCTCAGCATCCTCATCTCTGCGAACAATTATTAGGTCCTCCGACCGGACGTAGAGCTACGTCCGGTCGGAGCTAAAATCGCGCCAAAAAACGAGAAATACCGAGCAATACCAAACAATAACGAGGAATACCATCATGTGAAGACCCAATACCGAGTTATACCGAGCTATACCGAGCAATAACGGTATTGCTCGGTATAGCTCGGTATTGGTCTTCAAAGAGCGGTATTCCTCGTTATTATCAAATAATACCTAGCAATATCGAGCAAATACCGAGTTTTTTGGCGGGATTTAGTGCCGACCGGACATTCCTCTACGTCCGGTCGGAGGACCTAATAATTGTTCCATCTCTGCAACACTTAACTTAGTATTATGCTTCTCTCTTAATGGCCAACATTCGGAACCATAAAGCATTGCAGGTCTCACCACCATCTTATAGAATTTTTTCTTAAGTTTGAGGGGGACTTTTCTATCGCACAACAAGCCCGATGCATTCCTCCACTTACACCATCCAACTTGAATTCTGCTGATAACATCATCATCTATTTCACCATCACTTTGAACGATAGATTCAGATATCTAAAACATGGACTCTTATTAATAACTTGATCGCCCAAAGTCACAATCTCCTCACTAGGTCTATTGCTACTAAAATTACACTCCATATATTCAGTTTTAGATCTACTCAAGCGAAAACCTTTAGACTCTAAGGTTGACCTCTATAATTCAAGTTTACCTTCAACTCCCTCTCTTGTCTTATCAACGAGAAGAATATCATTAGCAAAAAGTATATACCAAGGTACATCCTCATGCAAATGTCTAGTGAGAAAAAATGTGTTCTACAGTAATTAACTTTTTATGAGCATAACAATTCTACATGATTCGAGAACGACAATAAGCCATTTTAGGTGCATTACGTGAGCTCAGATTGTAGTCTTGCAACATACCTGGGGAATGACAATGGAGATGTTCAAAATACCAATGCACAGTCCTGCAAAGATCATCAAATAGATAAATTCCAAGCTCAATTTATAGGTTTTATCAGCATTCAGGCATTAGAAGCCTAACGAATATGTTCTTTAAGAAGTAATACAGTGCAAGTATAATGTATATAAATGTCGTACCCTGTTTGGTGCCTCCCTCGTTCACAGCAAGCTGCGCCGCACTGGCGAAGGGAATGCTAAACAGAATCTGCAACCAGAAAATATGACATTTGTATAACTGATGTGGAAGGTTTAGTAGAATTGAAAGCTTGAAAGAATAATACGAACAGCTAGAGGAAACCCAAGAGCTGCGAAGATAACCAAAGCTCCAATTTTTACTCCAAGTTCTCCAAATACAGTACTCATGCTTTCAGCATGTAGATTCTTAGAAATCAGACTTAGAATTGTAATTGCGACCAAGGCAATGAAAACGGTGAAGTTGCCAAGGACCCAAACAATCCTTGAAGTGAATTTCCGGCAAATAGGCTCAAGAAAAATTGAGCTGACCCCAAGAACAATCTAAAATTTGGAAACAAATGTGTCAGGTGAGATTGTTCTGTCTCAACTATAAGATGTCAGATGAAGAATGAATGAAAATTTAGTAGAAGGTTCAACAATGCTAGCTCTATTACCGAATTCAGGAGCAAGCCAAATCCACCATGTTGGACACCGTTGTTGTAAGCATCAATTTCAGCCTTTGTTCCATTGGGATCACCACGGTAGATTTCTCGTCCCATCCAGTCTGTGTCATAAAGAAGGAAGGGAAACCAGGCCATCTACATTTGCGGTGATTCATGTCAGTAAAAGATCTGAGAAAACTAGTAAAAATAGTATAAAAACATACCCAAGTAATAGATGTCACAAGAAGCACAGACAACATTCCAACTGGCAAGCTTTTAAAGGCTTTTAACAAAGAAAGTAATCCATAATTTTCCTGCCACACAGATGCCGGGTCCAATTCAGAGAGAGAAACTTCTTTTGCACATGTTAGACTCACCGTTAAGCAAAGAGACAGGAAAACCTGCATACAGAAATTATAGTTGCAATTAGTACTTGCATAAGCTTATGTTGTAATGAGCAGCAAAAAAAAAGGAACTTACAACTGCAACCAAGAAGGCACCCTTTAAATTAGCACAGGCTTCACAACAAGAATTTGTCATTAGGAAAGGAAACCATCTGTGAAAACTCCGTTAATTAAGAGCCTTATTTGAAAGCTTGCAAACTGTGGATTTACTATTATTGATATAATTTTTATGCAAGCATCATGTCCAACTTACTTATACCAGCCTCCAACAGCCCCAGATAAATAGCCTAGGACATTTCCAAAGGCCATCCAAAAGGCATAGATTATATTTCCTGCATTACATCCATGTTTTCCTAGCACAAAAATGGCAATTTTATCAGTTACTTCAATGATGTTACGCCAGCAAAGCACTTATAAAGCATACTTCATCACCGAAACAATGGAACATGTCTAACATAGGCTTCCTTTGTGTCCGCTTTCTTACTGCTTTTGAAGTAGCTTTCTAGTTCAAAATATTTTAGTTTAAAAAATTTTTGTACTAAAAAACTGTTTTAGAAAGCAATTAAAAAATCGTCTCAAATGAAGCCATATAATGGCAGTAGAATTTGAACTTACCAGAGAGATCAGCCATCATTGCACGTGTTGGACTCTGTAATCAGTTGTAAACAGTTAGGATCGAGACTTTAATTCCACATAAGCTATCCCCAAAGAACGGGGATAAGACTAATGATGATGATAATAATTGCAATTTCACATGCTTCATGATTAAAACGTTTTATAATTCCAAATTTACAGATTATTGAGAAGAAGATTTCCTGAAAATCATACGAACCTGTACGACATTGTTAGCAAAATCGAGAACCCAAAAACCCACCACATAGATAATAGCAGCTTTCCATCGAGGACCAATATATGTGCTGTATGAACTTTCAAACTCATGAGGACTTGGAACCCAAATCATAGAATCATGGATGGGATTTGTAAAAGTATAATAAATGATATAACCTGCAATTCTCCATTGTATCACCCAATGCAGATCCTATGTCTGATGAAAACCCAATCAAAATCACCTACAAGACGAACATCAAATTCTTATGTTGCGTTTGGTAGGTAGAAGAATTAAATCATAAGGGGATAAACAAGTACTCACAGCAACACAGATAGTAATACATCCAGCAAGAATAAATGGCCTCCTTCTGCCAAATCTTGATCTGCATCTATCACTCAATAAACCAACAGTAGGTGCAACCTAAGCATATGCAAAAAGGATTAGATGTTGCCATTAATCCCTTCAAGACAGAAATATAAACTGGAAAAACATAGCTTTAAAATACTTACAAGCAGCCCTGAAATGGGTCCACAAAGCCACGTAACGGAAGCCAAGTAATGTGGTATCCCAAGCGTCTGCATCAAATCAGGAAAAATATGAAGAGGAAACTAGAAGCACTACCTTCAATCTTATATATATATATATATATATATATAGTCAAATTGAACATCTCGAAGAGTTGACCCATTAACACCAAAATCAATCTGATAGGAAATACTTGAGTTCGCAAGTAACCCCAAGGGAATACTTGAGTTCGCAAGCAAACCTATCACTAATTGGAGACAAAACAGCGAGAATTCAACCAAAATCTGGGCGAAATCAGCCCCAAATCACTAAATTGCAATAAGGGAAACAAAGCAAAAGCAATACGAAATCAAGATACAAGTGATCCTCAATTCGAGAGGAGGATCGTCTCTCCCAAATCTCTAGACAAGAGAGTCTAGAGCCCAAAACACCCAAGAAACTCCAAGAAGAAAACAATACTTGCATGCCTCTCTCTTCCTCTTACCTCTCCTATTTAAAGACTTTTTCCACCTCAAATCTTTCCTAAAAATAATTTCAAATAAATTCAAATCCCGTGGACCCCACCCTTAGGCGGTAATTCAATTTGGGCAAGAAAGGAGGCGAAATTGCCTCCTTTGATATACCATGGCCGGCCCTTCCTTCCTGGGCTGAGGCGGTTCAGGGGGAACCGCCTCAAGAGGCAGTTCAGGAGGAACCGCCGTAACACAATCCAATCCGAGCCCAAATGAAACCAAATCAATGGTCCAAGACATATTTGGAGGCTTCAAAATATTAATTGGATAAATAAATAACCGTCGAATATGAAATGCTTATAGTTGAATCGAGCGGCTCGACAAGATGAATCCAACAAGCCCAAGATCATCAAATTCTGATAACATTAAGACACTTAAATGCTCGGTCAATGGTCTATGATCGAAGGAGTTAATATCAGCCATCCATTCTAACACTCCCAACTTGACCTTGATCCTCCCATATTTACAAGTCACGCCACTTCCGCCCATACTTGCCGACGACCACCATTGGAATTCTTCTCGACCACCAACGGACTTCCGCTCGTCGAAGTTCTTCCCGAACACAGTCAGACTTCCACCCATTCGCCAACCACCATGGAGTTCTTGCCAACCACCGTCAGACTTTCACCTATTCGTTGACCACCACCGAATTTCCACATGTTCGTCGACCACCATAGAACTCATTCGTCGACTACCGCCGGAGTTCTTCCCGACCACCGTCGAACTTCCTCATGCTTTTCTACCACCGTTGGAGTTCTACCTATTCGTTGACCACCGCCGGACTTCCACCCATACGTCGACCATTGCCAGAGTTCTTCCTTGTGAGAGCCATTTTTCCATGTTTTCCTTCCAGGATCGTCCAGAACGAAGTTGGATCGTCCTGGGACAATCAGTACATGAATGGCTGGCTGGGAGATTCGTCCGAGGACGAAGTAGGGTTCGTCCGTACGAAATTTCTCCAAAGGGCAACTCCTCTAGGAACGATAACTATTTCGTCTGGACAAAATTCGTCCAGAGGGCAAATCGTCCCGGGACGATTACACTTCGTCAGGGACGATCTGCATGCATATATAATGGTTTGAGATCTTTTTGAAGAGAGAGAAAGCCCAGGAGAGAAAATCGAAGGAAAAAGAAGAAAAAGTAATTTTTGGGCGACTTCGGTCCTTTTTCGTCCGTCGCTGTAGTTGGAAAAGTTGACCGACTCGAGATAAGGCACATTCCGCCTTTCTCAATTTTTAGAAACAAGAATTTTGACGACTTTTCTGTCTCGGATTTTATTTCCGTTAGCGAATATTTGGTTTCGTTTCGCACTGATGAACTTTTTACCGCGTAACTTTTGATATGTTTATGAGATGATATTTGTGCACGTTTTGAGTATTTTCTGGAAGATTTTCACCGGTTATTTTAAATTCTGCGGTGTTTTAATTGAATATGAATTATCATGATGTTGAAAAATGTTGCTTCAGTACAATGAAAGTCTTCCAATGCTGTTTTGTATTATCTGTGGTAATTTGGTAAATTTCTGAATCTGTGAATTCTGTATAAATTCCATATACTGCCGTTATGTCGTCGACGATTTTTTTGACGTAATCCGATTTTCTGATTTGAATGTTTTGTTGTGCTGTGATATCAGAAGGGAGTTATAAGGGGCCGGAATCCTTTGTGATTCCGTTGTCTGGGTCAGGGAAATCTGAAAACAAGTTATGTTCTGAAAATTCTGTATATCTGTTTTGTTCTGGTGTTATAAGCACAAATTGAGACATAAGGGGCCAGAATCCGCTGAGATTCTGTCAGTGTCAGGGAAGGGAGGCATAAGGGGACATAATTCGTCGAGATTCTGTTAGGGTCAGGGGTTATGTGATATGTGATCTGATATTGAAAGGTGATTTTATCTGATTTGAAAATCTGTTCTGTATGATTTCTGATTGTTTTGTACGATTTTGTTGTTTTGTGAAATATGACTTGAATATTCTGTTATATGAATAGGATTCCTTTTTACTGTATCAGTGGGGTGATTTCGGTTTGATCAAGTATCTGTATTCAGTTGACTATACGATTTCTGTAAGATTATTTGAATTCTATACAGTTATTGGAATAACTGCTTCTGAGGTATTTTCTGATGTGTGTTTCTGGAGATTTTGATTGGTAAGTGTAGTTTTGCTGAGCTGTTAGCTCATCCTTATTATCTGCGTGGTTTTCAGGTTCTTGTAAAGGGAAGGAGATCTTGGACTAGTAGTTCTGTGTCTGATCAGTGATTAGGTATTTTATACTTTTAATTTTTGTACAGTCATGACTTTTCTGTTCTGTTCTTTCTGTTGGTAGCCATGCACTGTATTGTACAGGATTATTTTGATGAAAGAAGAAAATGATAGATAAACTGTTATGTATATTTGGAAGTTATAGTAGCTTTGTATTTTATGTTCTGTATGTCTGAAATTTGGAAGAAAATCTGAAGCAAATTCCAAAACTAGATACTGTATTTTTTATTTGTAGCGGCCCGACGCGAAGGGATTCGTTCCGGTCGGGTTGGGTCGTGACAAATTCGAGTGGTATCAGAGCAATTGTTTTGGAATTTGGATTGTAAGACAGAGCTATAGGAATTGATCTGTAAGTCTGTCGGGGTAGTTTCTGTTTGTTTGGATTTTCATTATTTTTGTTTTATATGCATGTGCATAGTTGCATTCTGTATGATTATGGATCTACCAGATCCATATATGACTGATAGGCAGAGTGCTAGTCAGGCAGCTCCTGTGAACAGTACTGCCCCAGTGGTTGGTTCTGATATAGTTTCACAGTTTGCTATGTTGGTTGCTCAGATGATGAGCGAGACTCAGAATAGAGCATCTACTGTTAGATCTGAAGATGTAGATAGACATCTATAAATGTTTCTGAGATTGAAGCCTCCGAGGTTTGAGGGCACTGTTGAGCCCAGAGCAGCTGAGGAATAGTTGAGAAGATTGGAAAAGACATTTGACAGTATGCAATGTCCTCCGGATAGGAAGGTACCATTAGCAGTTTTTCTGTTGGATGGGGAAGCAGAGCGCTGGTGGACGGGCTAGCAGGAGGAGAAATTCCAAGGTAAACTGAACTCTTTGATTACTTGGGAAGAATTTTCTGAAGTATTTCGATCGTAGTTTGTACCCCTTTTGCAAGACAGCAAATACAGGAGACTTTTCTGAGGTTGATTCAGGGGAGCAGGACAGTGATGCAGTACGAGGCAGAGTTTACTGCTATAGCCAGATATGCTCCACAATTGGCCAGTATTTCTGCTGAGAAGTGCTATAGATTTTTGAGGGGACTACGAGATAGTCTGAGGCAGCCCCTGGTACCATTTCATATTTCTGATTTCTCTGAGCTTATTGAGAGAGCTCATCTGATAGAGAACGATCTGATGGCTACTCAGCAGCGGTGGACTGCTAGTAGGAAGATATTCAGTGGTGATGCTTCTGGCAGTAGTTTTTCTAGAAAGAAGAGATTTGTTTTTGGAGACTCCAAGAAGAGTGGACAGTCGGGATCCACTACAGTTTCTGGTAGTGGCAGTGTGACCAGTTCTGGGTCAGTCAGTGGGGAACCTGTGTATCAAACTTGCAGACGACGACATTTTGGCCAGTGCTATAGGATGATTGGTCAGTGTTTCAGATGTGATCAACCAGGACATCGGATTACAGAGTGTCCATAAGCTGGATTTGACCGACAATCTGAGTCAAGATCAGAGAGCTTTGCTAGATCAGCAGGAAGACCGAGGACAGTTCCTCCACGTACTGTTTTTTAAGGCTCATCTGGTAGAGCTGGTGGTTTGGGTTCTGTGGCGAGGAGACCACCTAGTGGTAATCAGAGGGAGTCTGGTAGTTCTGCAGCTCCAGCTCCAGCTCAGCCACGTGTGTATAGTTTGAATCAGCAAGAGGCTCGAGATGCTCTGGATGTGGTGACAGGTATGGTTTACATTTTTGATCATCCCTATCGTGTTTTGTTTGATTCTGGAGCCAGTCACTCGTTTATTTCCAAGCGCTATTTTGATGCTTTGCATCTGGATTCTGTTACGCTACCGGTTTCTCTTTCCGTTCTTTTGCCGGCTGGGAATAATTTGATTGCCTGAAAGTTTTGTTTCTGTGAAATTGATATTGCTGGCAAGAAGTGGAAGTCGTGTTTGATTTTGTTGCTGATTTCTTCGTATGACGTAATTTTGGGTATGGATTAACTGAGTCTGTATGAGGCTCAGATTAACTGTTTGAAGAGACAAGTGAGCTTGCTTATGGATGGTGAAAGATGTGTATTTCAAGTTAAAAAGAGTTTTATCCTGTTTAATTTCTGTGTTGGAAGTCAGGAGAATGTGGAAGAAGGGCTGTTCGGTGTTTTTGGCATCAGTACGGGATATGAATGTAGATTCGGATTCTATTTCTAATATCCCAGTTGTACGAGATTTTCCAGATGTATTTCCTGAAGAGTTGGTTGGATTACCTCCGGATAGAGATGTTGAGTTCTGTATTGATGTTTTTCCGGGTACAGCTTCGATATCTAAGGCTCGTACAGGATGACACCGAAGGAACTTTCGGAGTTGAAAGTTCAGCTCCAGGAGTTGGTGGATAGAGGATTTGTCCGTCCTAGTGTTTCTTCTTGGGGAGCACCTGTTCTTTTTGTGAAGAAGAAGGATGTGACACTGCGTATGTGCTTTGACTATAGAGATATGAATAAAGTCACTATCAAGAATAAATATCCGTTGCCACGGATTGATGATTTGTTTGATCAGTTGGCTGGATCTTCTGTATTCTCAAAGATTGATTTGAGATCTGGATACTATCAAGTGAAGGTAAATGAAGCTGATGTGATGAAGACAGCTTTCAGTACTCGGTACGGGCACTACGAGTTTTTGGTTATGTCATTTGGAGTAACCAATGCACCCGCTGTTTTTATGGATATGATGAACAGAGTATTCAAGGACTATCTGGATCAGTTTGTGATCGTCTTTATAGACGATATTCTAGTATATTCTTCTTCTGAGGAAGATCATGTCAGACATTTGAAGAGTGTGTTGGAGACTTTGAGGCAGCATCAGTTGTATGCTAAATTCTCCAAGTGTGAATTCTGGCTGAAGAGCATTTCTTTTCTGGGTCATATGGTGAGCGGCGAAGGTATTTCTGTTGATCCCCAAAAAATTCAAGCTGTTGCTAATTGGCCAAGGCTTACTACGGTATTTGAGATACGTAGTTTCTTGAGTATGACCGAATATTATAGAAAGTTTATGAAGGGATTTTCTCAGATTTCTGCACCTCTGATGAGACTGACTCAGAAGTCAGTAGCTTTTGTTTGGTCACTGGAGTGTGAAGCTAGTTTTTAGAAGTTGAAGGATTGTTTGACTTTTGCTCCAGTGTTGGTACTTCCGTCAGGTACGTAAGGATTTTAGGTCTTCAGTGATGCTTCACTGAAAGGTTTGGGTTGTGTTCTGATGCAGCATGGTCAGATAATTGCTTATGTTTCTAGACAGTTGAAATCACATAAAAAGAATTATCCGACACATGATTTGGAATTGGCTGCAGTTGTATTTGCTTTGAAGATTTGGCATCACTACTTGTATGGCATCAGATGTGAGATCTTTATGGATCATAAGAGCTTGAAGTATATTTTTACTAAGAAGGATCTAAATTTGAGACAAAGAAGATGGCTTGAATTGATCAAGGATTATGATCTAACGATTCAGTATCAGCCTGGTAAGGCCAATGTGGTAGCAGACGCTTTGAGCCGGAAGTCTTCTGGATTATCAGGTATTCAGCTCACTTCTGATGAGTGCGCACATTTTGATTATTTTCTGAAGAATTTTGACCGGATAGTTTTGATTCGGCGGTGTTTTCTTTTGACTGTAATTTCTGATGATGTCTGAAATTGTCTGGGCAGTAGAATAAAAGTCTTTTAATGTTGTTGTGAATGTTCTCTGGTAAATTGGTAAATTTCTGAATCTGTGAATTTTGTGTAAATTCCGTATACTGCGGTTATGCCGCTAGATTTTTGTACGATTTCTGAAATTGGGAAGGAAGTCCTGGAGTAAGAGTTCAGAGTCTGATCTGTTATAGGTATTTTGCACTTTTGATTTTTGTACAGTCATGAATTTTCTGTTCTGTTTTTCTTTCTGTCTAAAAACCATGAGCTGTATTTGTATATGATTCTTTTGAGGAAGAAAAAGATAGATGATCTGTTCCGCTGTATTTTGATGTTTATAGTAGCTCTGTGTGTCTGTTTCTGTGTGTAAATGTTTGGAAGAAAGTTCTGAACAAATTCCAAAGCCAGATCCTGGAATCAGTTCAGTCAGTTTGAGTATGGATCACGACCCGATGCGAGCGGGATCCGTCCCGGTCAGGTTGGGTCGTGACAATTGAAGCTTGCAAACAATTAAAGGAAGAAATTGAAAGGTTAACACAAGGATATCTTTGTCAATTCATTCAAAATCCACAAGTTAGAAATGAAATTAATTGTGCTGGGGGCAAAATCAATAATAATAACAATAGCAGTCAAATAATTGTCAAATGATTAGAGAAATTGAAATTATTGCTGGAGGACCTCTAATGTCCCATCAGGTTCTCCTTATTACCCCAGAGGAGCCAACACTAGAAAAAGCACGAGCTGATCAATTCCATTATATTTAACGATTCTGACTTAAAAAGGATCCATACTCCACACCAAGATACGCTTGTTATCAATGCTAATATTGGAGATCCATGCTACAATGTCAAAAGAATTTTAATTAATAATGGAAGCTCTGTAGATGTTTTATTCTACTCAACATTTCTTAATATTGGTTTAATCAGAGAAAACTTCAACATGCCGCTGGACCATTATATGGATTTGATAATCGACCAGTACGAGTTGAGGGGACAATTACTCTCCCTATCACATTGGGGGAATTCCCTTAGTATGTTACTCATTCGGTTCAATTCATTAACGTTAAGTCGAAAACATATAACATTATTTTCAGGATACCTTTGCGATCAATTTTTGAAGTTATCACCTCAGTGCCACATCTCAAGATAAAATTCCCAACTCTGGATGGAGTTGGTGAAGTGTAGGGAAATCAACAAGTGGCAAAATCTTGCTATCTTAGGCGAGCTCAACCACGGCCATCTATCACCCTGTATATCAAAAATTATGATTTATAGAATAAAGATGTCCTTCAAGAACCTCCTCTATGGAGGATCTTTGAAAACCTGGAATGTGGACTAAGAATCAAGTGAGTATAAGACTTAAAAAGAATTTCGGAGCCCCATTTAAAAACCACCACCAACATTCGCAAGTATCATGAGTAGTTTTTTTTTTTCTTTTAAATTATATAACCTATATGCTTTGATTATTATGTATACCTCATATCTCCAAGTTATCCCATGGGATCATTATACGACAAAATAGTAAGATTTTATTTGTCCATTATTATTACAATCTTGTTTCATCACAACATAGGCTGAAATAATCTATGAAATCTATCATTCAAGAAATACATTTTATTATATCTTAATCACTAGATGATCAATCTCAAGGGTCAATATGATCTCTTCCACATAGATTAACGTCATTGAACAATATTCTAACAAACAACCTTGAATAGGTCAAACATTCTTGTAGATTTTCTGACCTCTTCTACACATGTTAATGTCATTGTGCATGCTTTGACAAACAACCTTGAATAGATTAAACATCCTTAGCGGATTCTCTCGATCTATTTTACACATGTTAATGTCATTGAGTAATGCTCTGACAAATAATCTCAAATAGGTTAAACATCCTTAGTGGATTCTCTTGACCTCTTCCACACAAGTTAATATTATTGAGCAATGCTCTGATAAATAACCTCGGATAGGTTAAACATCCTTGGTGGATTCTCTCGACCTCTTCTAAACAGGTTAGTATCATCGAGAAACTCTCTGATAAACAACCTCGAATAGGGCAAACATCTCTTATGGGTTTTCTCTATATTTTCAAATTTCAATGCAAGTGAGCGATGCTCTATCTCGAAAGCCTGCATATGAGGTAGCCACAAAGGGAAGCTAGTGGTGGACAAAGTCCTCACTAGAAAGTCTCCATGAAAGAAAGTATTCAACAAGATCACCACTCATTTAAAGATCATAGAAGGCTAGAAGCCTAAAAAGGAACAAATATATCAAAAGATTAAATGTTATTTAAGAAATAAAATTTTATAAATTAGCTACTTCACAAGGGGGGCAACATATCTCGAAAATACATAAATAATTTGGTTTCTCGTGGGGGGGGGGGGGGGATTTAAAAAACTTTTAATTCACAAACATTCTTAAAAGAGAATGAAACATTCATTATTTCAAACAAATATTAAGCTCATAAAAATTTCTCAAAGTCATATACAATGTTATTACATGATTATACATCAAATTCAAACATATATTCTCATCATCTAAAATGAATTATAGGAAGTGAAATACTTTCAACAATTATATCTCGTACATTGTGATGATTCCTGATTGAGTATGAGCCCAATCAGATCTTTTTAGAGCAATGAGTAGCATATATTTTCTATAAACCACCACCAGACCATTAGAAATTCTGCTCAGTTGACATCATGAATATGTTGCAAGACTGTTGAGGTCAACACAATATTCAATTTACTCCATCAAGTTATTCATTTTTTGTCGCCATCAACATACATGTATACTATCTCCAACATAATACTGCTCGATCTTTATCATCGTCTCATTGCTCAACCATCAACAAAAGTCTGCCTGATCATCATTGGACCAACACCTGGATGCTGACCGTCACTGAACTTCCATTCAATCACCAACCATTATTAGACTTCCGTCTGTCTGCTTGTCATTATCGGATTTCTTTTCAAGTGTTGCTACCGCCAAATCTCACTCCAGGAGAGGCCACCGTAGGGTTGTTTCTAACTTTTGCAAGAAAATCATGTTTTGTTCACCATCAACGCCCTCCGAGCTACTAATCCAACGGGGAGCTGGGATCGGCACAAGAGGACAATGCTTTGATCACCTTTAAAGTCCTCCGAGCTACCAAACCAAGGAAGAACCAGCACAAGAGGGCAATGCTTTGATCGCTATCAACGCCCTCCGAGCTACCTATTCAAAAGAAAGGTTTGAATTGTCACAAGAGATTGTGTTTTTTCTCCTACCCTAAGGGGGGGTATTTATAGTTGTAAGGAGGGGGGAGATAAAAAATCTCTCTAAAAATTTCTATGATTTTTTAAAAAATTTAAATATAATTTTTTGAATTTAATAGACAAAAATCAATTATTTTCATTTAATAAATAAATAAATATAAGAATTCAAAAGGTCATTCCAGAATTTTATGAATTTTTTTTATATTTTTTAAAAATTTAAAAAGTAAAAAATAGGGGGGAGATAAAAAATCTCTCTAAAAATTTCTATGATTTTTTAAAAAATTTAAATATAATTTTTTGAATTTAATAGACAAAAATCAATTATTTTCATTTAATAAATAAATAAATATAAGAATTCAAAAGGTCATTCCAGAATTTTATGAATTTTTTTTATATTTTTTAAAAATTTAAAAAGTAAAAAATATACTACAATAATAATAACTTAATTAATATTAATATATGGTAGAGATGCGGGGTGTATTATCATTAATATAAGATTACTTATTGCTAATAAATTGGTTATTAAGTTATGTCTAATTATTAAGTTACGTTTAATTAATATTAATTTAAACATCATTATGTTATCATAGAAGTTATAATATTCAATTTACTAATAATAACACAAAATATATATAATCTTATTTTATATTATATCCTATGTCATTATGACATATAATATTTTGGATTCCAAAGCCCAATATGAAATACATATTATATATAATATATATAAACTGATATATATTTATAAATCAAGTTGATATTTATTTTTGTTAATATCACCTGAATCAACAGAAACACCAATCTTATATACAATCTAATTAGCAGTAGGTCGTAATGTTTATATGTAATTAAAAATTACATATACTTATTTGATCTAATTAATATACTTAATTTTATTGAGGCCGTGTATATATATGGACAACATTAAGGCACTTAATGCTCGATCAATGGTTTATGATTGAAGAAGTTAATATCAGCCATTTATTCTAACACTTTCAACTTGACATTGATCCTCCCCATATTTACAAGTCATGCCACTAAAAAAATTATAAATAGCCCCACATTCTTTACATGAGGAGAAGATGGAGAAAAGGAGAAAGAGAAGAGAGGAATTTAGGAGATTACTTCCCAACAATCACAACCAGAGTTCTTCCCGACCACCACCGAACTTCCACCCATTCGTCGACCACTGTCGGAGTTCTTCCCGACCATCGTCGGACTTCCGTCTATTCGTCGAACACCGCCAGACTTCCACCCATTCGTCGACCACCGTAGGAGTTCTTCCCAATCACTGCCGGACTTCCTTCTGTTTGTTGACCACCGCCAGACTTTCGCCCATTCGTCAACCACCGCTTTAGTTCTTCCAACCACCGCCAGACTTCCTCTTTTTCGTCGAACATCGCCAAACATCTGCTCGATTCTCCAATCTATTATAATTCCATCGTTTCCAAGTAAAGGAGTGAATCACGGTTTGTAATTCATTCAAACTTAGTGGAAATTTCTCATCTGGGCCAGGTACCGTGGTTTTTTTCTTTTTGGGATTTTCATGTAAAAACTTATGGTGTTTTTTCTCCCTCACACATATTTGTTGGTGTTCCAAATATATGTACATCGCTAAGACGTTTTATTCTCTTACTCTACTGCCGCTTATATTCTCGCCCGCAATAGCTACAACAATAATTTCTAAATTACTATTGAAATGGCACCATACAAGGCTTTTTATGTAAAGAAGTGCATATCTCTTTTATGTTAGTTTGAAGTTTGTGAGAGAAAACTCTTAGAACCCTTATTGGTTGATTAGTATATTTTTTTCCAGCAATTAAGTGCCTTAACAATGTCGGAATTGAGCGATCTTAGGCTCGTTGGATTCACCTCATCGAGTTGCTCGATTCTACTACAACCATGTCAAATTTAGAGTTCAGATGATCATGATTTTAATTTCAAAAAATTTTAATTCAAATATTGTCTCGAGATTCGTGTAGTTCATATGATTTTTTTTGGAACCATATTAAAACTTTCTTATAACAAGTTCTATCATGTTATTTGATGGATCATCATTGCTGTAGCAAACTTTTTAATAATTTTATTGCATTCGGTACTTAAGTTTATATTGTAAATCTATAAGTATTTTGGTTGAGTTAGATTTGTCTTTATTTAAATAGATTCTCTTTTGTTTTTGCTTCTTTTTAGTACTATTGTTATAAACTAATGATGTAAAAAAAAATTCTTACTCTTACTGTTTATAATTAGTTACTAATATATGAACTATTTATTATTAATACAAAACATGCTTAACAGATCTTAACTTCTGAAACTTGTTTCATTTGAGGTCAATTCATTCATCGAGTCCTATATTGGTGACATATACTGTCTTTCGAACCCATGGCATGCCACTCATATCTAGCAATCGTCCAAGAAAATGAACTAATAAATTCATGTATTTTTGCCTACGACAACCAAATTAAAGATACAACGTCTAGTTTTGTTATGATGCTTGAGATATGGGTGATATTATTATAATGGAAATCGTTGGATGTTAATGGCATAAATATGGAAGATCTAGATATATATTACAAAGAAAAAAAAATGGGGGGCTTAAGTTGTGAAACCCTTAAATTTTCAATTTATGTTTGAACAAAAAAAATAAAAAATTTTGTGCTGTTAGTACGGGACGAACCGTTTGAACGAACTGAAGAAATGTTAAAAATTTGTATGGTTAGTACGGACGAACTGCCAGTACGAACAGAGAAAATATGCATGTTCGTCTGGACGAACCTGGAACCGTCGGGACGAACCGAACAGAGAGCATTGTCCAGGGACGAAGAAAATTGGAATTAATTTTCGTCTGGACGTTTTGAGTCCAGAGAAGGTCGTCCCGGGACGATCGGACATCGTCCTGGACGATCCTGCGTAATAAATATCTAAATAGAGAGAAAGCTGAGGAGAGAGAAAAACGAAGAAAGAGGAAGAAAAAGTGGATTTTTAAGCTACTTCGACCAGTTTTCGTTCGTCACCGTAGTTGGTAAAGTTGACCGACTCGAGGTAAGGCACATTATGCCTTTCTCAATTTTCAGAAATATGATTTTTGACGGATTTTCTGTTTCAAATTCATTTTCCGTTAGCGAAAAAACTGGTATAACTTCGCACCGGTAAAACTTTTACCGTGTAACTTTTGGTATGTTTCTGAGATGATGTTTTTGCACCTTTTGAGTATTTTCTGGAAGATTTTTACCAGGTATTTTGAATTCTGCGGTATTTTAATTGAATTACGAATTATCTGGATGTTGAAAAATGTTGCTTCAGTATAATGAAAGTCTTACAATGATGTTTTATACTGTCTGTGATAATTTGGTAAAATTCTGAATTTATGAATTTTGTGGAAATTCCGTATACTGCCGTTATGCCGGTGACGAATTTTCTGAAGTATTCGATTTTTATGATTCGAATGTTTTGATGTGTTGCGATATCAGAAGGGAGTTATAAGGGGCCGGAATCCTTTGTGATTCCGTTGTCTGGGTCCGGGAAATCTGAAAACAAGTTATGTTCTGAAAATTCTGTATATCTATTCTGTTCTGGTGCTTTAAGCACATAGGGAGACATAAGGGGCCAGAATCCGTTGAGATTCTGTCTGTGTCAGGGAAGGGAGGCATAAGGGGCCAGAATCCATTGAGATTATGTCTGTGTCAGGGAAGAGAGACATAAGGGGCCAGAATTCGTAAAGATTCTGTTTGTGTCAGGGAAGGAAGACATAAGGGGCCAGAATTCGTAAAGATTCTGTCAGGGTCCGGGGATCTTATATGTGAATTATGTATTATATGATTTTATCCGATTTGACCATGTGCTTATGATTTGTACGGATTTGTACGATTCTGTCTGTTCTGTAATGTGAAGATGATTCTGATTTGAATATTCTGCTATATGAATTCAGTTCTTCTGTATATGTATTCTGTCTGCTTATACGCTTATCTGAATTCTGTACGGCTACTCTTCGGATGTATTTTGGTTGTGTGTTTCCGGAGATTTTGATTGGCTGGTGTAGTCTTGCTGAGTTGTTAGCTCATTCTTATTATCTGCGTGATTTTCAGGTTCTGGAAAAGAGAATGAGGTCTTGGACTAGCCGTTCTGTGTCTGATTTGAGATTAGGTATTTTGTACTTTTGATTTTTGTACAGTCATGGCTTTTCTGTTCTGTTCTTTCTGTCTGTAGCCATACACTATATTGTACATGATTCTTTTGATGAAAGAAGAAAATATGGATGATCTGTTCTATATATTTGGATGTTAATAGTAGCTCTGTGTTTTATGTATGTTTGCTATTTGGAAGAAAGTCTGAAGCAAATTCCAAAGCTAGATCCTGGATTTTAAATTTTTGTCGCGGCCCGACGTGAAGGGATTTGTTCCGGTTGGGTTGAGTCGTGACATAAGTGCAGCACTCCCATATTAATGTTCCAACCAGCGAGTGTGTTTGACATAAATCAAAGATCATTAATGCTAGAAGGCTAAGACAATTTGAATCATAATATCCTAACTAAAATTTGATCATAATAAATTTCAAAATCTTTGAAGTTACTTTGATAAAATCAACTATAAAAGCTTTAGTTTATCATAACAAGTGAAATATATAGATAAAAAATTAAATTTCATATTACAATTATCTCAAAATAAATAAAAACTTTTAAGACTTATTGCCACCAAATTTTGATCAAGATATCCTCACCTAACTTTGTCCCTGTAAGGTCTTGAAATGTGCTATTTGGATCAATAGCAAATACTACAATGGGAATTAAAGGGGCTGATTGGATAGAAAAGGTTAGTATTGTTAAGGGGAATAGAAAAGAAAAAAACCTGGACATAGGGAGTGAGGAGAGAAAGCTGGAGAGCCCAGCCATACTGTACCCCTCCGGCGACCATGCAACAGAAATAAAGCCTAGCCAGGCTAAATTCCGGCTGCGCCGCCACCCCTCCTCCTTTCCTGGGCCCCATCTCTTCCTCGCCGGCGATCTCAACAGGTCCTAGGTTTTGGAATCGGGTTTGAATTCTCCTCGTCTTTTTGTCAATTCGGATCGGAGAGAAAACGACGGCCACCGCCAGAGAGAACACAGAATGCCATTTTTATACATAATGCGCTGTTCCAACGAATTGATAGCTCGTAACTGCAAAGCATTTCGAAGGAATTTTTCGCGCGGCGGATAGTCCATTGCAGTTGGCGTTCCATTCGTGGAGGAAGCTCGTAGCTACCGTAGGTTAAGATCCGTCAGATTGTCCCTGGGCTTCAAGCTGGGCGAAGCAACAGACTAGCGGTCACCATAAAGTGCGGGTTACCGGCCGGTCTCTGCATTGTTATAAACCGAATATATATTTGGATAAGGATAAATGCATCAAAATTGCAAAATTTTAAAATTCTTAATTTTTTTTTTTTAAATAAGCTCAATAAAAATTTTTTATTTTACCAAAAACTATTTCAATATAAAATAGAATAAACAACTTTGAAATTAAAATTGCATAATTTTTTTGCTATGTAATAAGATATGTAGGTTCATGAAATTTTCATATCCTCATCTCAAAATTATTTTAACAATATTCTAATGAGGATTTTATCAACTTCAACTGATATTAGTGATTTATTTGGGACAATTGTAGTTTTTTTATAAAGGTAGTTATAAAGTTGTTATGTAAAAAAAAAATTAAAAAAATTATCGTAAAAAATAGCTTTCATGATCTTTTAGTTGGGAGCTTTGGCTACTAATTAAGAGGTCTCGGTTTCAAAGCTTGCTTATATGATGTGTGTGAGTTTATTTTAATTTAATGGCTCAAATACCTCAAAAAAATAACTTTCTAGCCCAAAATTTTTAAAAACAGTGAAAAAACAGTAGCCAAACAAAAATGGTTGATTTGTCGCCTTGTGCAAGTGATAATTTTTATATATTTGAAATCATGATTAATTCTTCATAAGAGCCGCATTTAATTTCATGATCTTACTCTTTGGCTTAGTTTGGGAGAGCTCTCTTACTGCTTCTTAAAGCAATAAAAAAACCGTCTCAAGCGAAGCATTTATCATTTTAATTATCGTGATATTTATAATATTGTTCTCTTTCTACCATGCATGTGCATCGCTTCTTTATGCATTATATTTTTTGATTAAGAGCCTATGAAGAATCCATTTGAATGCATTGAAGATTGTTTGGTGATTCATTATTTTTTGTTATAGAACTTTGATGAGTTTTTCAAACTTGTATTTTGTGTATTTTTCTTTGTTATTTACTAAAATATTCATTTCATGGCTTCTCCTTCATCAATAAATTTCTTTATTTTTTCAATCCCCTTTTCATTTATGTTGATCCTTGGTTTGGTGACTTGGACTATCCTTTCATGGATGGTTTATTAGATTATTTTTTCCTTGTTATTGATAAAAGGATGTGGCTATCTTAGCTTAAGTTGCAAATTAGCTTCAATTTACTTAACATCTTAGTGCTTACATGTTTTTATTATTAGTACTCTTAATGTGTAACAATTCAAAATCATAACAAGTAAAGATTTAAAATTTTGAAAGGTTAAGATTTAAAATTTTGTTTTTTTAATTCATTTGCATATATTTGGAAGTCTTTTAGTGCATAAAATTTTGTGTTCTAGAATGAGTCCTAAGGGTCTGGAGTGAATTTTAGCAAAATCAGTAAAATTTTACTACTACTTGTTCGAACACCTCAACACTGTGTGTCCGAACATCTTAGCGCTGCTACAGTACTAAATGATAAATAGTGTCATTACAACCACAATCTTATTATATTAGCATTTTCAAATTTCGTTCCAATTTCAACAATTTAATTATGAAGCTTAGAAAACTTGAAAGGAGGAGAGTTGATATAGGACTTTGGCGCCAAAATGAATATTATTTGTCCATGGAATCAAATGGAGAATAAATGAATTATTAATTGTGAGAATCGGGCTTGGCCGATTCAGTTGAACCGACCCTACTGCATACCACGACGAAGCTGGCGAGTCGAGCGGGCAAAATCGCAGGCTGAGGTAAATGGGAAAAATAAGTACTTTCATTGGTACTAATTTTAGATTGTGGCTCCTAACGGTTGTATAATTTAATAGAAAATATAAAGATATGATATATTCATAACATTGATGGTCATGATGTATTTAAATGAAATTAATTTATATTTAGAGATGAGCATACATATTATTTCAAAGGCTCTATGTTACTGTAATTTAGAAATATGATTTACTCTAAAATATTAATTAAGAAAATTAATTACATAAATAATAAATCGAATGATAAACTTTAAAGTAAAAGTAAATCTCAAATATGATAATAAAGAAAATGTTGTTTATATTAAGAGAGAGAGAGAACAAATAGTTTTAAAATTAAATTTTAATTGGTGAATTAACTAATTAATTAAATGCTAGGTTTAATTTCATGGACTCACCCTCAATCATTTAAATTATCTCAATATTTTTATTTGCTCATATGTAGATCTCTACCTCATACACTACATCAAACACACTTAATTGTTATTCATTATTACTACAAGAATCAGAATTCTTCTCAGAATGACTTTCCTTCTCCAATATACAGTTCAAATGAAACCAACACAACAAAAATTATAGCACCATTATAAGATAAAGGAGATTGGGAAAATGCCTACATGAACTATGTAAAGAGTTGTTATGATGATATTAAGGTATTGTTTGAGACGATTTTTTTATTGCTTCTTAAATAACTTTTTAGTAAAAAAATTAAAATATGACAAAAGCTCTCAACACTCAAGAAAATAGTGCATTTTTCTCTTGAACTTCTTAATTCTATTCTAATTGATTCAAACACATCAACAAAAGATATATATCCATGATATATAATTCCTTTCCCAGTACATTTTTATCATTTGTGCTGTTTAAACATGTGAAGTTAACTGCTAGTTTGTATTATGCAGTAGTACTCTTGGCAACAAACAGGTCGCGCCCAAATCCATTAAACATAACAAGGTAGGGGTGTAAGTGAGCCAAACCGGCTCGTGAGCTGACTTGAACTCGACTCATTAACGAGCTCACGAGTCGAGCTTATCTAATCACAAGTTCAAGCTTGAACCAATAGTCAAACTCACATTATACAAGCTCAAGCTCAACTAGATTCAACTCGTAAGCTTGTCAAGCCACTTGTTTAAATTAAAATATATTTAAAATTAATTTTTAATATAATATAATAAAATATATACTAAATATTTCATGAGTCAAGCTAGAGTTTTCTTAACGAGCTCGAGTAAACAAAATGACCTCGAGCCTATAATTTCGAGCGAGCCAAGCTAAAGCTCAATAAACAAGCTTGAGCTCATATAGAGTAAGATACTCGACTTGAATTGTCTCGTTTACACCCCTACAACAATGTATCATATCAAATAACATGGCCTCTCCCACAAAAAAATAAGGCAAGAGCATAGTTCATTTTCCAATAAACCAAACATCAAAAATTTCATCAGCTAAAATGTTAATTTTCTGTGCCATAGTTCTTGAACATGAACATCTTTCTTAAACCTGGCCACATAGCATTTTTCTGGTTCACATATGTTTGAAATGATTACTACTCAAACACTTAATGGTCAAAAAAATTGCAGGTGAAAATAAAAGTTAAAATTCAGTAATTACAAACACAAAAACCAAATCCAAACAACATAGTTTCTTGACAAATTTAAGAAGCAAAATGTGGCTTTAACAGGGGCTATTTCTATAAATCATGCCTTCATTTATTAAGGTCCATAACAAAAGCTTCTACAGCATTTAACACATTATCTACATGTATTATTCAATAAACACTTACTATTTATAAAAGGCTTCAATGTCTAGCACCCCTTTCGCTGAGATCTGCTGCAGCCTTAGCAGCTCTGCTGAGAGCATCAGAAACCAAGAGAGCTCCAGCAGAGAAGTAGCTACTGTTTTTTTTTTTTGGGGAATTTTAAGGGCAGAGCCCGTATATAAAAGAAGGTAAAAAAGAGGTGAAAACCTCCAGTTACAAAGCAGCTCCAAGGAGCAAACAGAAAAAGCTATACCATTGGCCAAAAAACAAAATCTAGTGGAAAATAAAAACAAAACTTCCAACTAGCAAAGGTATAGAAAAAGGAATTGAACATAAGACATCAAACAGCAGGCAGCAAAACTCGTTGAAGTCGCAGCAACCAGAAGGAAGAGCAACCAGTCGTCAAAAATCCACAGGCATGAGATCTTCATATCGCCATTGAACCTGCCAAGACCAGAAAACAGGTAGACAGCAAAGCAGAAACAATCCAGTTAAACTGGATACCAGGACTCAGTATGCAGAGAATGTCATTTTGATTTCCAGCCCACCGCCCCTGGTTGCTCGAAAGCCATCCAAGGGGCACCTGATTACAGGGAACATCATCGTCCATGGTGAAAAACCCCCATCAGGTTTTGTCAAACACATTCGTTCCCGCCTCAAAGGAGAGCCAGCAGATTTTCCACATTTTTCCATTTGGTGATTTTGGTAATAACCACATGCTTAATTTTATGAACAACAGAGATAGCACAATGGTTGCTGAAAGCATATCTTCTCTCATTCCTTTCCTTCCAGATGTAGTAAATTGAGCAACAA
The DNA here is from genome assembly GCF_001605985.2 of Dendrobium catenatum. Taxonomy (NCBI): domain Eukaryota; kingdom Viridiplantae; phylum Streptophyta; class Magnoliopsida; order Asparagales; family Orchidaceae; genus Dendrobium; species Dendrobium catenatum. The sequence goes on along the minus strand of NW_021319518.1, from coordinate 3,469,174 downwards.
ATGATGAGATAATAGAAGCATTTCGTGACTTTAGATATGTTTTGAATATCAGATATCCATTCCAGAATATGCAAAATATTAGGCCTAAGCAAAAGGGCAGAAGTGCCCGGAATTAGAGTCAGCAGGACCTCATTCGAGTAATTGCATTCAAAAAATAAATGCGTGGTGCTTTCAGGATGTGAATGGCAAAGAGGACACACTTGGTTGATCTGAATATTTCTCAAATTTAAAGCATCTGCCGTTTTAAGCCCACCAACTAAAGATAACCAAGCCATAGTAGAGAACCTGAGCACATACTTACTATGCCAAATATACTTATACCAATAACATATGGGAAGGTCTTGATAGTATTTGAAAAGGAATTTGGAAAATTTACCAACAGTGTTGTCTTCCCAGAAAATATTGCTAGTAGTAGACTGTAAAATGGTAGTGCCACGAATGATGTTAGCAGTAGCATCAGGGATATATTGTGGGATGGACCATTGGTTACCAACAATCAGCGCCGACAGTTTGGCATTAGAGCCAAAAGTTTGTAACAAAGCATTGCCACCAATATAATTAGAAATTGAGGAGTTATTACACCAATGGTCCCAAAATAGGGAAATATTAGAAGAGGCATTGACCTTAAAAAGAAAAGAAGATCTAGCCAACTCAGCAGATTTGCTTAAGCATTTCCAGAAAGAAGAAGCAGAGCCCGAGCAAGGCTTCCAAGGTGAGTGATATCTCAAAGATAACCAGCTAGATAGGAGGGAAGAGCTGTTGTAAAACCTGCTAATGATAGAACAATTGAAGGCAAAAATAATAGCAGGAATAGACGGCAATCCCAAACCACCAAAATACTTAGGCCTGCAAACTTTATCCCAGGATACCATAATCAACTTCTTAACAGCCATAGAGTCACCACAAAAAAGAAATCTAGAAGAGATTTTCTTAATATGCTTAATAACAATTTTGGGTATAATAGAGCCCCTTATCCAATAGGCAATAGAAATATTCATTTCTTGGCTTCTCCTTCATCAATAAAATATATTTTTTTTTTTCGATCAACCTTTCATTTATGTTGATCCTTGGTTTGGTGACTTGGATTATCCTTTCATGGATGGTTTATTAGATTATTTTTTCCTTGTTATTGATAAAAGGATGTGGCTATCTTAGCTTAAGTTGCAAATTAGCTTATATTTACTTAACGTCTTAGTGTTTACATGTTATTATTATTATTACTCTCAATGTGTAACAATCCAAAAATGTAAAAAGTAAAGATTTAAAATTTTAAAAGGTTAAGATTTAAAATTTTGTGTTTTGAATTCATTTGCATATATTTAAAAGTCTTTTAATGCTTGAAAATGGTTGTCAGCGTTCTAGAATGAGTCCTAAGGGTCTGGAACGAATTTTAGCAAAATCGGAACAATATTACTATTTGAGCCCTTTGAAGCTATTTGTTCTAACACCTTAGCACTACGTGCTCGAGCATCTCAGTGTTGCTATAGTACCAAACAACAAATAATGACATTAAAATGCTCATGCCTCTGTATTTTGGAAAAATGAATTAGCGCCACGATGCTAGGTGGTAACGGTACGTGCAGCGCTAGTCCATTATCTTAATTTTTTATATTTTAAAATCCATTATTTTGATTCATTTGAATGCCGAACCAGGCGAAGTAGAGAGACGATTTTTCAAGAGAGTTTTATTTGAACTATTTCGGGTCATTTTTATCTATTGCTCCAACTATGAAAATTTTCTGAATCGAGGTAAATCACATTATGCTTATCTCTATTTAAAAAAATTTGATGGTTTTAAGATTTCTCTGATTAAATTTCTATTTCCATTATAAAAAATATAGATAACTTTATATTGGTAAATTTTCACCGCGCATCTTATTATATATTATTGAGATTAAGATTACAAACATTTTAATTATTTTATGAAAAAATTTTACCAGGTATTTCATAATTTGAGCAGTTTTAATTGAATAGAAAATATTCCGAACTTTGAAAAATAGTGATTTAATATGATTAAAGTCTTGAAACAATATTTTATGCAACCCTTGGTAATTTAGTTATATTTTAAAATTATGCATTTTTTACTTAGTATGTATTTTATTTAAGCAAATTATTAATACAAGCATTGAGAATGAATATTAGTATATGATTGGATAATATTAATTTAGTCTATATTACTTTCATTAGAATGTGCGTGAAAGACAAGTAAAGATTAGTTGACCAATTGATTGAATATTAATTGACTTGTACAAAATGGTGAGCATATAGATTTTTTTTTTTAATTACTATGGTTTGATTTTATCTGATACAACGATACAATAATTTTAGAGCAACGATTTAGAGTTATAATGAGTTCAATTGATTGCATGATTGTATTGAATGAACTAGTGATTGATTGCATGCATTTTTTTTTGGAGATTTTTAATTGATTTAATTAGTTTATTGGTTTTGAATCGTATTGATTTGTTTTGATGAATTTAAATATTGAATTTATCTTTATTGATCTGTTTTATCCGTGAAAATGTACAAGACGAAATTTTTTTAAGGTGAGGAGATTGTAATAGTATGTATTTTGATCCAAATAAATAAATTTTTTATGAGTTATTTACTTATTTTAACTGAAATTTGAAAACTTTGTTCGCTATAAGATAAATATTATTATGTTTTTATTATAATAAAGTTTTTGTAATTTTTTGTCACTAGTGTAAACCCTTAAGAAATTTACAACTATTAGTACAAGTGCAGATTTTGGGACCATTAGGTGTCCGTTTTGTGAACCAATTTCACTAGAATTTTTAAATAAAATAAATTAATTTATGAATATTTTTCCATAATTTTTAAAGTTACAAAAAATTTATATAAATTTTATATTAATAATTGATTAAATTATATAATTAAGTAATATTATATTATTATTTTAATCCTAAATATCTAAAAACATTATATAACTTTATTCAATTCATTTTCTCATTCCGTAATTTCGAAGTATAATGAGAAAATAAAAGAGAAAGTTAGGAGAGAAAAGAAAAGATTAGATTTGGAGGTTGTAGACCAATTTTCGCTAGTAGGCATCATTATAAAATTTACTCATCTCGTTGGAAGTAAATATTATCTTATTTCTTATTTCAATAATTTAGTATTTTTATTATTTTTAAATCAAATTTGTATTTTTGCTACCGAAAAATGAGAATAATTTATAGTGGTAAAATTTTCTCTGCATAGCTTTTACTATGCATAGGATTTCATCGATATAAGTATTTTGACAAGAATATATTACATTTTCATCGGGTAAATTAGAAGATATGATTTTTTGAAATAAATACATAGTATACAAATTTGATATTTTCATGTATTTATAAATTTCTGCATTTCATACATGATTTTTACTTATATTGCATATAGAAAAGAAATCATTTGCATGTAAGCATGGGAAGTCTAGCTATTAACACTATAATGAATACGAGTTGACTCTTAAAATATAATATACTGCGCATGAGAGTAGGCTGACAGACTTTCCTTAAAATAAAAGGTTGGTGGTATAATCCTAGTTGTAGCATATAACTGACTAATTGAATTACGCCGACGAATAGAAGGTGATGACTCTTAAATGATTATTAAAAGTTATCTGTAAAATAAATAATTAATATAAATAAATGAAATATAATATGAGACTGACAAATGATCAATAACAATGACAAATTATAGATGTATATGGAAGAAAATATCACAATAAAGCTAGATTATCTTGTGTTGCTTTTTATAATTATATTCATGATTACATTTGCATGATAGTATATTGAACTAATTGATAGATATAACTGAAATCATATTTGATATATCATCTAATACCAGCCAAAATCATCACTCTTTTTTGTGATGTCCTGTCTGATAGGGTTTTTCCCCTTCGTGTACCCTAGCCGTCGTCTGCTTTCTCGCCGGTGAGATTGCGTTTCCATGGAAAATAAATGTTTGGATCCTGGTTTTATTGAAGGTACGAACTCTAAATCCTTCAAGGATGTGCTCTCTGGTTCGGTTTCGGCTGTCTTCCCGGATTGTCGTGTGTCTACCATTCGTGGCATGCCGGCGTTATGGTTTTTAGAGGATGAGTTTTTCCATCTTGCTAAACCTTTCGAGTTTGCTTTAGTTGGCAAGTTTCCGTTGAAACGTCCGTGTTAAGTTTCCGACATAAACTGTTCTATCTCCATCCCCTAATCTTCTTTCTAATCCTCTTAATGCTGCTACTACGGAAAAGGGTGAGGTTTCTTTGAAGCCTGGTGTTGGATGTGCTGAGGAGTTTATTGCTCCGTCCACTGATTCCCCTGTTTTGCTGGATGTTCCAATCGGGTTGGGGGTTGATGCCTTACCTGATATTGGTGTTGGTGTTGTTTCGAGCCCTGGGTGTGCTCCGGTTGAGCCTGTTGTTCTGTCTGGTGATTTAGATTTACCTGTTGTGGATGTTAATACTGCTGTGTATGTGCCAGTGGAGAATTTAAGTGAAGTTTCTAAAAGCTCGAATCAGTTCGTCGATGTTTCGGTGCATGCGGTTGAAACGATCAATGTGGTGAATTCTTTAAGTTGTGATAGGTCAGATCAAAGGGATTGGCTAAATGATTCTTTAGATGGTGATTTCGTTTCTGACCAGTCGGATTTTGGTTTCATGTCTTCGGATTTTTGCGGAGGCTCTGACCTAGGGAATGAATTTTCTTTGGTTCGTGTTAATGTTCGTCATTCGAAGGAGTCTCGTGGTAGGGGCCGTGGAAGGGGCTGTGTCAGGGGCCGTCGAAGGCGTTGATGACTTGTTGTTTTGTGTTACTACTGCTATGTTTTTCAGTTTATAGCTTTCGATGTCCTCGCCGATTTTTCCGTTTTGTTCTGGGGCTATGATGTGGCCGGGGCTCGTGCCCTATCTTTTTTCTGGCGGCGACCTTTGGTGCATTTCTTTGTGAATCGTATACTAGACGCTTTTATCACCTTAATGGATGGCCCGTGCGAGCTGGTGGGGCACTGGGAGTCTCAGCCAAATACTGAGCCCAACTACCAACTATCAACTTCCTTCTATTAATGTATTTCATCTTTTTATTTTCTGTTTTGACTACTTGGTGTAACCTCTCCTTTCATCAATAAAATGGTTTTGTTTAAAAACAAAAAATATTTGATATATCATCTAATAAAATCTCATGATCAGATAGGAATCTCAAGGCAAATTTTGAATGAAAACTTCATAATTTAATCTGAGGCCATCGAAACTCTGATTTCAGCAAACTTATAGTCGAACTAAACGTCTCAACATACCAACCCAATGACACCAAATTTAATCCAATCCGAGCCCAAATGGGTTCAAATTAAGGACTTGAAGCGTATTTGGAAGTTTTAAACCATAAATTGAATTATCAAATAATTTTCAATTGTAACATGCTTATAGTCGAATCATGCAACTCGACGAGACGAATCTAATAAGCCCAGTATCGCGAATTCTGACATCATTAAGGAACTCAAATGCCCCATAAATTATTTATGGTACGTCAAGGGAATCAATATCTTTGAACCATTCGGATCACTCCCAACGTGCTATTGATCTTCTCCTTATTTACTAGCCATGTCACTCTCAGAAAATTATAAATAGACCCACATTCTTCACAATTGAGAAGAAAAAAGAAAAGAAAAAAGATGATAGCAAGAGAAATATGAGATATCTTTCCACTAAGCTTCTTCTCAATCACCGCCAGATCACCCCATATCGTCGGACTTCCACCTGGCTAGCAACTATTATCGGACTTACGCTCGACCACCGATTGTTACTGGACTTCTACCCAGCCACTAATTGCCGTCGAATTTACGCTCGACCACCGACCATCGTCGGACTTATGCCCGGCCACCAACTATCGTTGGACTTCCGCCGAACCACCAATTATTGTAGGACTTACACTCATACATCAAGTGACGGCTCTATTTATTGAGTCAATAATTTACTGATATTAATATAATATTTAAAAACATCATGATGCCAGGATTTCTTACTTTTTTTAATCTGACTACTGAATTGCGTTTTACATATTCATTACGATACGAATTACTATTATAGTATTAATTTATTATTATTGCCACTGAATTTACTTGTATCGATACAATCACCGATACTATGATTGAACTATTACTGATACTACTATTGATTTATTGTTACTATTATTAATTCATTATACTTATTAGGAATTAGATAGACTTGCTATAATTATATGAGTCATGAGTATTGTATATGATTTTCAGAGTAATGAATAGAGAAATACATTCATATTTTGAATTATAGAATTTATTTATATTGTTTATTACTATTAAAAGATATCAGATTGCTCTGATTATTATATAATAAAAGATAAAAGAAAAATTCTTTCATATTAGATTCTAGGTATCTTAAGATTCGCTTGCGATAGATTTTTATTACTTTTTAAAGCAACTTTTTAATATAAATTTTTAGTTTAAGAAATTTTTATACTAAAAATTATTTTAGAAAGCATTAAAAAAACTGTCCAAAATAAGCCTTAGTCTTCATATCATATTTGCTTATTATATTAGCATTTTCAAATTTCGTTCCAATTTCAACAATTTAATTATGAAGCTTAGAAATATAAAAAAGATCGAGGATAGTTGATATAGGACTATGGCACCAAAATGAATACTATTTGTCCATGGAATCAAATGGAGAATAAAAGAATTATTAATTATGAGAATTGGGCTTGGCTGGTTCAGTTGAATCGACCCTATTGCATACAGGGGCGAAGCTGGTGAGTCGAGTGGGCAAAATTGTGGGCTGAGGTAAATGAGTAAAAGGAAAATGAACTGAAAAAAGAGTACCTTCATTGGTACTAATTTTAAATTATGGCTCCTAACGGTTGTATTATTTACAAGAAAAGTTCAAAATATAATATATTCATAACATTGATGGTCATGATGAATTTAAATGGAATTAATTTGTATTTGGAAATGAGTATGCATATTATTCAAATTCCTTGTGTTGCTGTAATTTAGAAATATGATTTATTCAAAAATATTAATTAAGATAATTAATTATATAAATAATAAATTGAATGATAAAAGTTAAAGTAAAATTAAATTTCAAATATGATAATAAAGAAATTATTTTTTATATAAAGAGAGAGAGAGAACAAATAGTTTAAAAATTAAATTTTAATTAGTGAATTAAATAATTAATTAGAGAGAGAGCAATTTAAAGCAATAATATTTGAGATTTTAATTTATAATTTAAAATTATAAGTTAGAGAAATTAAGATCAAATTATAAATTTCACGACGGAGTATTTTTCTGTCTATTCCCACCTCGTTAATTCGAGCCGAGTCGTGACATTAACTTTCCATCCCTTCCTCATTTCGCTAATTTTATTTGCATGATTTTCAAAGATAATAAATTTTATATTAAGAATACGCGTAATATTTTAAGAATAGAAGTGAACATTATATGAGCTTATCATAATGTATTATTTAATAATCAAGAGGAGATTAATTACACAAATATTAATGGATACACAAATCTTAATGGATATCACCATGTGGCCATCCACCTTGTTATTTAAAAGATGTGATGATAACCAAGGATGATATAAACTTGAAGCATAATTCATGGCCTAGTTTTAGAAGCTTGCATACCTTTCATTTTTTTAATCATACATAGCACCTCATTTACAATGGGCATGAAGAATTTCGACTACTTATTATCTTCAAGAAATCTATGAGCCATATGGTCGAATTTATGGTGGAATCAACATAGCAATGCTTAATAGTCAACATGGGCATATTAAAAGTCATTTTAGAATGCGAATACAATTTTTTTGAACATTTAGGCCAATTTAGATAAATTCATACACACATCATATACGCAAGACTCGAACCCAAGACTTCTTGACTAGTAATCAATACTCTCAACCAGCAAACCAACCAAGATGAATTGAGAATGTGAAGACTCATATTTAAAATTTTGAAAGGGCATTTGACAAAAAATTTACGATATTTGTCATGTCATTTTCAATAAATACCTAATGTGGATGGAAAAAAAATGGGGTGAATTACATTCTAAAATGAGATGACATCTTGGTGGCTCCATTATCTTTTATCCTTGGCTTGGCTACTAGAATAGGAGAAATTATTCTGTGCGGATACTGGATAGTTCAAAGACTAATTAGAATGCGCCACATCACCCTGTACCGAGCACTGATACCAAGCAAAAAAGTGATGTGGCGTGTTCTGATTGGTCTCCGGATGCCGCCCGGATCCGCATAAAATAATTTTTCCTAGAAGAGAGACCTCTTTTTTGTTCTTTCATTTGGTGACCTACATAAACAAGTAGTTCTTATACATTTGAAATTATGATCAAGTATGGAATTCTCTCTTGCAACTCCCACTCCAGCTTTATTTGGGACAGCTTTCTTACTTATTTATTTTTCAAACTGCAATCATAATTTTTATTTTGCCACTATTTTTTACCAATTTTCAATATTTTATTATGCTGTGAAGCTGTTTATTTCATGATAGTTTTACAACCACCCTTATAAAAAGCATAGATTTTCCAAACAGATCCTCTATCTCCATAAATGATAGGTTTTAATTTCATGGCCTCGCCCTCAATCATTTAAATTATCTCAATTTTTTTATTTGCTCATATGTAGATCTCCACCTTATACACTACACTAAATACACTTAATTGTTTATTCATTATTACTACAAGAATCAGAATTCTTCTCGAATGACTTTCCTTCTCCAATATACAGTTCAAATGAAACCAACACAACGAAAATTATAGCACCATAGGAGAATGGGAAAATGCCTACGTACATGAACCATGCAATGAGTTTTTATGATCAGATTAAGGTTTTATTTGGGATGATTTTTTGACTACTTAAAGTAATTTTGAAGTATAATTTTTGTACTAAAAAATTAATTTAAGAAGCTATAAAAAAAGCATCCCAAACGAAGTCTAAGACTTGGTTTGGGGCGACTTTCTTATTATTTTTTAAAGGAGCTTTCTAAATTTTTATAATAAAAAACTCCTTTAAAAAGTAGTAAGAACGCCGTCCCAAATGAAACCTAAATGTTTAGATCTCTAATTGTGTTGACCCCGAAGAAGATCCTAAAGAGCTTTTGGATGAGCTTTTTTTAGTAGCTTTGATCTTAAGAGATGAATCATCGGATATGGTGTATAGTATGTAGTGTAACAAGCTAAGCACCATATTTCAAAGCTGTAAGAAGTTGAGTGCGCATCCAAATTTTCAAACAAGTTAACAGATCACCAAAGTAATGAAACATAGAGTTTTATTTTGTTTTATACATTAAAGAAAGCTAATTTGACCAAAATGCAATGAATTCTTCATGTCTCTATGCTAAACAGTAAACAAAAATAATAATAATTAGTTTCTGAGTTCTCTGTCTCCAGCATCTCCAACTAAAATCACAAAAGCTCTCAACAAGCAAGAAAATAGGAAATTTTTCTCTTAAACTTCTTAATTCTATTCTAATTAGACAAATTAAATTAACGAGCTCATGAGTCGAGCTTATCGAATCACAAGTTCGAGCTCAAACCAATAGTCGAACTCACATTATACAAACTCAAGCTCAAGCTCAATTAGGTTCGGCTCGTAAGCTTGTCAAGCCGCTTGTTTAAATTAAAATATATTATCAAATTTTAAAATAATATAATAAAATATATACTAAATATTTTTAATTAATTAACGAGCAAAGCTAGAGTTTTCTTAACGAGCTCGGGTAAACAAGCCAACCTCGAGCCTAATGATTTTCGAACGAGCCGAGCTCGAGCTCAGTAAACGAGCTTGAGCTCAGATAGAGTTAGATAGATACTTGACTCGACTCGACTCGACTCGTTTACACCCCTACAATAAGGTATCATATCAAATAACATGGCCTTTCCCATAAAAAATAAGGCAAGAACTTGGTTCGATTACCAAAAAACCAAACATATCAAAAAATTTCTCAGCTAAAATGTTAATTTTCTGTGCCATAGTTCTTGAACATGAACATCTTTCTTAAACCTGGCCACATAGCATTTTTCTGGTTCACATATGTTTGAAATGATTACTACTCAAACACTTAATGGTCAAAAAAATTGCAGGTGAAAATAAAAGTTAAAATTCAGTAATTACAAACACAAAAACCAAATCCAAACAACATAGTTTCTTGACAAATTTAAGAAGCAAAATGTGGCTTTAACAGGGGCTATTTCTATAAATCATGCCTTCATTTATTAAGATCCATAACAAAAGCTTCAACAGCATTTAACACATTACCTACATGTATTATTCAATAAACACTTACTATTTATAAAAGGCTTCAATGTCTAGCACCCCTTTCGCTGAGATCTGCTGCAGCCTTAGCAGCTCTGCTGAGAGCATCAGAAACCAAGAGAGCTCCAGCAGAGAAGTAGCTACTGTTAACAATGGAGTTACCGACAGCAGCTGCAGTTCTTCCAGTTGCAGATAACACAGTCTTTGTTGTGTCCATTACGTGATATCTCTCATCAATTGAGCAAATGGCGTCCACTCCAGCATTTATCTTATCAGTGAGACCAATCCTTCTGCTCATGTCAGCAACCTTGGATGCAGCGGTGGCAGAGACTTGGTAGGATTCGTCGTAGGCCTTTGCCTTGGACAAGGCATCTTTGCCGAGGACATATCCTTTTGCTATCATTGTCTTCACCACCTCTTGTGCCATGCTTATGGCCTCTCTTGGTGTGGTGGTGAAGTGATCCTCATGTGCCTGCTTCGTTTTAGGTTAAGAGAATTTGAGTAAAAGGAGATAGAAAAAAGGGTTCTAAAACATAATCACCTATTGCTAAAATTTCATTTCAGTTCCCACTTTCCATTAATCCAAATAAAACCTTAGAGAAACTCATTTGGGTTCTGAAATTGTTGAAATAAATCTGGAGTGATTGAGGATTTCAGGTTGATTTAAATAAATTTTAAATAAAAAATGATGAAATAAGAAGAGGACATCAATGCTTGGGCACAGAACATACCATTGTCTCATTATCATCCACTCTCCATGAATGCTGGTCCCAAAAGCTCGAAGATTCTTCATGGTGCCCCCAGCGAGCTATGCACACTTGTTGATCTATTATGGTTGCACCCTAAGAAAATGAAATGAAGTTAAAGTGGTTAAAAAGATGAATTTGCAGCATTCAAAAAAGAGAATGCACGTTAGAGCAATGAACACTAGTGACAGATCAACTTTTTATACAGGTTTTCACCATAAGCAATCAACCTCATCTTTTAATACTAGCAATATTCCGGAAAGATTTAAAATTTTTCTTTACCGTTAAGTGACAAAGAGTTTTGTTGAGTGTTTGATTCTAGTTCAGAAAAATCCTGTTTTGACAGCTTTTAATCACGCAACTTTTGCGAAATCCTCCATCTTGACCATTCAATTGTAACCTCCTTGTATGTGTTTCTGCTCTATGCTAGCAAGACCTAAAACATTTTACTTGCAGTCGATTTAGACAACCATATTCCTCAGTAGCTTTTCTTCAGGCTTAATTAGAAATAAGAAACAAACTTCAATTACATCTCAAAGATGGTTCTTATTAAAATCAGTTTTAACACTTTAATGAATTTGGAGATCAACTCTACACAGCAATACAATGGTATTAAGACACTAGATTTGATTCGGAAATGAAGATGTGGAATGTTTTGGATCCAGTAGTTTCATATAAGATTGTTCAAGAGGTATGCAAAAATATTGGATTTCTTATGGGATCAAATACAGTATTTTTTCGAGAATGCTGATATGATCGAAGAGAAAAAAATTTGCTATGAATTGATTAAGAAATATTCTAATTAGGTTCTATCTATGATGTATAGACACAGCAACACGGACACGGACACGAGACATGGCATTTTTTAAAAATATTGGATACGGGTGCGGCGTTTGTTTTCTTATTTTGCGAGGACTTTATAATCAGAGACTACTCAGAGATTTCACTCTCATTTTGCGAGGACTTTATAATCAGAGTTCTGATTCCTATAGGCATAAGCACCTATAGTTCATTACTCATCCCAGTAACGAGAGAGAACTTTCGATTAAGGCTAGTCGTCAAACATATACATAGTATCTGGTGTGAATGTATATTCTCTCTACTCTTCCTCTTATGTGAACTTTCAATTAAGGCTAGTCATCATCCTAGTGGCCGAATTGCGAATTATTCTCAGCTCTTCCTCTTATGTGAATGTATATTCCTTGGAATTAGCCTCTAATATTTGATATCTCCATGCTTAACTTAAATCGTAGAGTTGATTTTTCACTCATTCAATTTCCTTCAAATTTAATATTAACAAACAATTCAGCATCTTTGTTACTTTGGATAAAAATCATACCTAAACTTCTTATTTTAAACCCATTTAACATAAATTAAGGTCCCGCATTAATATCATAGGTCCTCTTGCTTAATTTAAGCTTGCATATATTTTATTGGCCTTGATTTTACATAATTAAAATCCATCTTTATTTGCTTAATTTGCTCCAAGTTCGGCTGATTTAAGATATTGAGACCTCTCGAATCAAAATAAAACTTATCAAATCTCATACCAGTTAATCACAGAAATGTAGTGATTGGTTGAGTCATTGAAATGACAGCGTGCAAACAATTCTTAAGTAACATTTTCAACATATAAACCGCAAAATAATGAATATTTTGTTAAAAAAATGTGTTAACTCTGATGAGCCAAAAAGTAGAACTACTTCAAATAACTAGAAAACTTATTCTTCAAATTTAAATTAGAAATTATTCTTGTTTAATTTTTTTTCATGGCATACCACGAGAAATAACTAAAAACAGCTAAAATGTAACTTCTTTTCTTTCACACCAATATATTAAAGTTTACATGCTCAGAGCAAAACCACAGTTCCAAGTGTAATGAGTTCCTTTGAATGGAACTAATGTCTAACCCGTTCCTCAAACCAAATAACAACTCCATGCATGAAAAATTATAAAGAAGCAAACGTATCATCTTTTTCAGAAAGTTTTTAAGGAAACTTACACTGAGCAAAACTGCAGTTTCCAAGGCATGAGGTTCTTTAAATGTTACATACCCCGTAGAACCATAATCTCCTGATCTGCATTTATAAGAATCAATAACTTTGTTATTAAATGCACATATACGAGGATAAAGATGGATGTATGCATGTTTGCATAAATGCATGCAGTCTCTTTTATTATATATGCTTTCCTAGGAGCTATGCTTAGTACTCTAACGGTCGAGGCTCCTGTCAGGGTTAAGTTAGTGGAAAGTCCAACACAAAACCAGCAGTCCTTCATAAGCTTGAGCCATCCAGATAGCATCTACGTTTTCAATTCAAAAGAACAACAACCTGCCATTTAGGAATGGCTAGTATGCTAAATTAATCTCATTCTTCATTAATACTCTTAAACAAATTTCTGCAAATCACATAGAGCATTTGCATCATCCTCCTTCCAATATAATTTTCTTAGTTTTCGTCATTTTACTATTTATTTATTTGGTTACATTATTTTTATTAGCTCAAATGGAATTTCCCACACAATTTCTTGACTTTTTTTTTTTTACTTTTGGACAAAAGAAAGTGCCACTGCAAATAGTTGCCCATTCACACGAGCAGAACCATAAATTATATTCATAAGGTGCTTGATGTTATTGGTTTTCTGAGGCAGAAGCATTATTTGTAAGGAAAACTTTTGAGACAAAGGCTCAGCACCATTTAAGTAACTTTATCTTGTTCCAGAATATGTAATTTACCATATATTTTCCTTTGATATGTCGATCAAATAAATACATTTTGGCCTACAAATCACACACTACATTGCATCGATTATAATAACTATTATTAAACATTAATATTAAATAATCATAAATGCTTGCAATTTGATAGCATAAAAGAATAACTTTTTTGGGCACGCAAAGACAAACTCACTGAAGAGTTCATTCAATTGAAATCAAATATCGTGAAAATGGAGAAATTTTATGAGAGAATGAAGACAGAGATGGTCTACAGTTAATAGAGGCAAGAGATAAAACAGTGGAAAGATGGATAAAGAGGTACTTTGGGGTTGGGCGACAGTAAAGATCAACTTTGGGGTGGGAAGGTGCGAGAGCTCAAAGAAAGGGTGTTGAAGGATCTTCTAGTGAAGGGTTATAACTTATAAGTGCTTTGAAGCTCAAAATTAAAATACAGAAAAGAGAAAACTAAAAAGTGAGAAGAGCAATATGGTTGAATGGTTTCCCTTTGACCTCCAAAGAGAGGTTAGTTGTTTGAAACATTGGAAAAATGAATTTTAAAAACAAAGAAATAAAGGAAGACACATAAGAGAGTATATGAACTAAAAAAAGGAGAAATATAGGGAAGACGGAGAAGAAAATATACAGCAGGGAGCTAAAGTCTAGGAAACTGTTAAGGCAGATGAATATGTTAGTATAGTCCATAATAGCTGATTGAAAAAATATTGACGTAATTATACCAAATTATTGGCCCAATTTTGATTTCCTTTTGCTTTATACTCTCTAAAACATGGTATTAGAGCTGATGGTTGGACTGAGATCAAGTAATTTATACGATTGTGACTCACATGGGTCTTTCGTGGGTTCTATGAACAAAGTTTAAGAGTGGATCAAATCACTACTATTGCCTCCATGTAGTTGAGTGGGCTATTGGTGAATGATAATTAACAAGCTTAAATTTGATGGATAGTGAGGTAGATGTGACAAGCTCTCACATGAGAGGGGGATTGTTAAGGGTTAAACCTCATATCACATAAAAATATGATGTAAAAATACAAGTGGTTAAACTTCACCGATAGGCTTAAGGCTTTGAGTGGAATATTGGATGTGACCATTGGTTTATCAAGCCCAACTTTGATACAATTTTAGTTCATACTACCTAGCAAAAACTTTCACCTGATTGTAGAGAAGATATCAAACTTGAGCTTTTTTCAAATATTTTAAATTAGAATTAACAAAACTAATAATGACCATTGCTAGGCCCTTGTTGGCCCCAATAGCACACATGCGACAAAAATATAATTGCAAAACATGCACATGCCAAGCTGCCTACAACCTAAATGTGCAAGTGATGTTTATGTCAACATTAACTTGCCTCTTCGGAAGTTTTGCTGTCAAATACACCTATTTATAGGCACATGCAAAACTGCTTTCTTCTGTGCATGTGTGAGAGTTAACACATGCATAAAAGAACACAATTTTGCATGATAAATAGGTGCATTTGCATCAAAACAACACTTTCAAAAAAGACAATCTATACATGCAAGAAGATGCACATCCGAATTAAGGTTTGATGATGTTGTTGTTGCTTATTGATAGCATGAAATAACTTATCAGAGTGTCTGTCTTATCAATAAGTGATATAAAAACACCACTTAAATCCTTTGATTCCGCTTTATCAATGAAAGCCCATAAATAAGAAAATCAAATATATTACTCTTCTTCTAAGCATGTTTTTTCTTAAAAAATTTCTTCTTTTTTATCACAAACTCTTTATCTTGGTTGACAATTCTTGTTTTTCCATATTTGTGGGTCCTTCAACTGTATTTTTCCCACATAGAAGAAATAAGGTGTATGTATATGTATTTTTTTTCTAAGTTGGGCAGATATTTCTAGTCATATTTTCTTTTTATCAATTTCTGCAGTAAACTCTTTTCAGTGTTCAATGTTAAACTTCCTCTGAAGTTCAGAGTTTACCTCAATAGAGCGACAAGCAATTGCATTAACAAATTTCTCAACTAAGTTGATTTCACAAAAACTAATTTAAAACTGGTTTTTTAAGGGTTTACTTCCGAAATCAAATATCATCCAAGTAGTTTTTATTGAAACACCTATAAATAGGTTTTTTCGAGTAATTTAGTGCAATTCTATTGCCCTAAAGCTTACGCACCTATTTGACACGCTCTCTTGGTGCAATTTATTTTTTTACTATCCCAAAGTGGATCCTTTTTTCCCCTCAAAATCCACCTCTAAATTCAGCAGGGTGGCTTTCACATGCATGTACCTGAATGTCTGTATATATGTTGGATGCTACACGTATATACTATGTTTATGTGCCTGTAGGTATACCTACATATGAGTGATGGTCATCATCAATGTAAAAAAGCATGCATGCTGAAGCGTAGAAATGCTGGAAAATCACAGTTTACTAAGACAGTTAAAGTACTCTCACCTGATAATCTCTATGTGCTCAATAACACCAGAAAAAGAGAAGAAGTCATAAAGATCTCTCTCGGTTGCATTTGGTGAAAGGTTATATACTTCAACTATATAAAGATTCTCACTCATGAATCTGCGATGCATTAAATAAAAACAGTAAACAGCTTTAAGCATCTCAAAATTGCATGGCAGCAAAAGAAGTATGATCATCAATGCCTTTATCTGAAGATAAAATAAAATGTAATAATAATGTAATAGGAACAGAAGTAAAGTGTTTAGATGATAATCAAGAAGTAAAAAATATAATTTGTATTAACTTTTGAGAAAGACTGGGCTTGACATCCTTGCTGTGTTGTAGAGCCAATGCGGATCAACTCAAACACTAACGTAATAGACAGCTATGAAGACAAGTCCAATGAAAAGCCACACTCCACCCAGTGTATTTTAACTCAAAATGATACCCCTCCCAAAAGGGACCCAACCTCTCTTTGCCAATTTGTGAAGCCTAATTTTACCCTACAAAGAAAAAGCGCTACACAGACATAACCCTAGGTATTCAATAACTGTAGTTATTTCATTAAAAATATTTTTAAATTTTATTATAATTTAGTTACCCTAAGCTTTTTTAATAAAGAGGGGTATCTGATATTTGTACTTGTATTTTTCTCTAAATTCAAATCTGAGTAAAATTTGTAGTAGCATCAACAAGGCACAGCCAGCTATTAGATGACAACAACATTAACATCAAACATTTATCCCATTATGTGAGGTCGGCTACACGAATCATTTTTCTCCATTATAACCTATTAAGAGTCAAATTCTCATTTAAATCTAATAAAAAAGATCATTTTTAATATTTTCTAACCACGAATTTTTAGGTCGACCTCTATCTTTCTTAACATAGGTCAAATCTAATACATCTACTCTCATAACCAGGTCATCGGAAGGCCGATGTTTTATGTGACCAAAACATTTAAGGTGGCTCTCTCCAATCTTATCTACAACTGGAGCTACTCCAACCTCTTCACATGTATGCTCATTTCACATTCTGTCTCTAAAAGTAAAGCCACTCATTCACTTGAGCATCCTCATCTCTGTAACACTTAATTTTATGCTTCTCTTTTAATGGCAAACATTTTGCAATATAAATCATTGAAGATCGCACCACCATTTTATAGAATTTTTCCTCAAGTTTGAGGGGTAATTTTCTATCACACAACAGACCAGGCATTCCTCTACTTCAACCATCCAACTTGAATTCTACTAATAATATCTCTATCTATTTCACCATCACTCTAAACAATAGATCAAAGATATCTAAAACGTGTACTCTTATTAATGACTTGATCGCCAAAGTCACAATCCCTCCATTAGAATATAAGTATTATTAACCCCTTTCTGTTCTAGAACTCTCCAAAGCACTTCCCTTGGAACTTTATCATATGCTTTCTTTAAATCAATAAATATCATATGTGGATCCTCTTTATTCTCTCTATACTTATCCATCAAACCTCTCAATAAATGTTTAGCTTCCATAGTATACCTATCCGGCATGAATCCTAATTGATTTTGAGAAACATTAGTATCGCGTCGTAACATATGCTCAATAACTCACTCTCATAATTTTAAAGTATGTCACATTAATTTAATTTTTCTATAATTCGCATGCTCTTGTGTATCACCTTTATTCTTAAAAATATGAATCAACACACTCATTTGACATCTTTTTAATCTTCAAAATAATATTGAAAGGTGAAGCATAAAATTTCTTGTGTATTTTTATAATCTTTATCTTTTTTTTTTTCTTTTGCACTATTGATTTATTAATAAGGTATCATCTATGATGCACCAATACTTCTCAAAGAGGAGTGCAGTGTGCGACACGACACGCATCCTGCACACCTCCGACACGTGTTAAACACATCGAAAATGTGTTTAGTTAAAATAATATTAAATGCAAATTAGAGAAGCATGTCAGATACATGTTTCTTAAAATTTAAAATATAAAAACAAAAATTTTTATTTCCTTTCCACAACACCAAATCAATTTCCCGCACTCAATACCCCATCCGGCCCAAGGGCTCGAATTAACTAGGCGGGAACAGACGGTCGAACAGTAGATCAAACTTTCAATTCCTTTAAAATTATCTCAATAAACTTGAAAGAGTCACTAAACATCAAAAATATAAACCGATATAAAATAACTTAAATACCTTTATTCTGGTGTCTCACATTTACGGTACACATTTTCGTTTCTTCTACTCATTTGGATTATATTAAACTTAATGAAAGAAAAATCATAGCAATAACAGTAAGTCAAAACTTAGCGAGTAACACATACTTCTAAACTATAGTAAATCAAGATAGTAGAAGTAATATGCTTGTAATACATGCTTCTTTTCATTTCATATCATAAATATTATTTCATTTAATTATATCTTTTATTTCTTCAAGACTTTAAATGTATAATGTTATGCATAAATCATAAATGCACATCATATCATATTCATCATATTAAATCTCCATTCATCATATATGTAGATATATTTTTTATTTTCATATATAATACAACTGTCACAGAAGTAACTGTCTAATTTAGTATCAATAAAATTTTGGTTTCAAAATCTGGTTGACTCAAAGGCAGATCAACCAAACCAGAACTCATATTATCATGGATAATGTAGACAACCTTGATTGAGCAAGTAAAATAAGGTGTTGCATGTTTTTTTTTATTACTTTTCTGCTTCTCCCACAACAATGATTGTCTTGCGACCAACACTAATGATTGGGATATAATTTTTCTCCCCTTTCAAATGACCTATGGAAGAAAAGGTTAGGACATGAATTTTCTCCACTTTCAAATCTCTCATACTCAAGATTCTCTCACAACAAATGTAAAAAATGATCAAATGTTAGGATAAACAACTCCACAACTTTAAGGATTGGGATATGAATTTTCTTTGTTTCCCCTTCGTCTACCCCACAATTCTCCTTGTTACCCTAAGGTTTTAATATTAGCTTAAACTCATTGAAAATTATTTCATTTGTTACATCATACTCAAAATTTTTTGTTTCAGATTTTCCTAAATTGAAATAATTGTTGCAGAAAACTTTAATATTTGGCATAGTTTATTTACTATTTTTTCACTATATTAAGAAAAAAAGAATTATTCTCGCAACACCAAACATCGTTAGTATTTCATATAAACCAAAATAGTATGAAATATTACTCCAATGAAAAATATAAAAATGAATGATACATCATTATAAGTTGTTGATTGTTTCTTTTCAACAAAATTAGATCTAGGGGACTAAGAACTGCCATCATGGATAATATATTGTAATACAATAAATGCATGTTCTATGTATAAAAAAAAAAGGAAATGTGGTCAGTTAGTTGGTATCTTCCTTTAATTCAGGAGATTCTAGTTTCACAATTCCTAAGTTCTATCATGCTGTATGTTATTTTGAGGTTGATTTTGAGGTTGGATTAATTGTTGTGGGTATAGATGTGTTTTCAAATCCACTCAAAGTAATAAGAGAATTTTTCATTAAAACTTAAATGCTCAGTGTACTGATCAGACCACTAATTTCAAGCTATCAAGTTTTGGTGAATTTGAAGTTTTCTCAATTTAAGTTTGATGAGAAGAAGATATATTACAAATAAGTTTGCAAGCCACAATATCAGTTTTATGGTTCTTTACTAGATAAACACCCGCCCACTAACCAGTAACCACTGATGAACTATAAGCTACTCGTGGGTGAAGCCTATACATCATTATCCTATGCAAGTGATGAAAACAACAATCGTGATAGCATAGCAAGTGGCAGAAAACATCTCTATGCCAAATGGATTACAGATTCAAGACTAAAGTGCTTGTCAAAACTCACCTCAAGGAGAGTGAAAAGCTTTAATTCTAGCTATGAGTAATGACAACCTCCCTGGGCTATTAACCCTAGTGAAAAACATCTTATATCGAGTAACAACCAAACGAAGGATGATAAAATGGCAAGCCAGAGGACTTCATTAAGAAACATATGCATCATCAACAACCAATGGTTTACTCTAGCATCATCGCATATAAACATTCAAATCAGTACAGATTGGCACAGCACCACAAGTAACCAATATCCAGTAAGTTAATTAGCAAACCAAGCAACCTGAATGATCATGGACATGAAATTTATGAGCACGATAAGTATTTCTTTCTGAGAAAAAAACCAAATCAGGATAGTATTCACCTTTGAAAAATAGCAAAGGGTAATTTGAACTTGATCATTTAAGTCAGAAATATCCAAAAAAAAAAAAACAAGAATTTCATGTAGGATACAGCGGTTTATAGTAGCTGAATTACATCAAATTTTCATTAATTTTCAGACGAACTAATTTAAGCAAGTGAATAACCAATAAACATGAAAACATAATTCTCTTCGTTTCCTTGAAAACAACGGCACAACAAACTTCCATTTTTTTCCCTCCAAGAAGAAAGATTCATCCGCAACAAATAGCTCAAGTCATACCAATAAGATTTGCATAATCACACAACTGGACTCTCAATGCTAAAAGATCAAACATGATAGAATCAGCAAATATAAAGCTCCAAATTGACCAATTAACACGGAATCGAGTTAGAAAACGGGCCTCTTCTCTCCAACCTAAACAAACACAATATATATTTCACTGCTAAAACCTAACGACGGCAACCGAAACAATTTGAAACAACAAGACAAGAAATTAGAGAGAGATTCTACATGACCGACGAAAAATTATCCAATTGATGTTGGAAATAGCTCACCCTAAACCCTTGGCGTCGGTTGCCTAAGCTTCAGCGAGGGATTTCTTAGTGTTATCACCCGCTTCGTCACGTTAAAAATACAGACAGGATGATCGAAGCATGTGATGAGCTCGGGTACAATTCAGATGGGTCCGTGTCGGCCAACTTGAAATAGACCTGCTAACTAATTAATAATTAAAAATAGAAAAAATATTACATAACATTTTCATTAACTTTTAATCAGCATAAATTTAATACTCTTAAAATTGTAAAAAAAATTGTAATTTGCTGCAAAAGATTTTATTTGGGACAATTTTTTTGTTGCTTTTTTAAAACAGTTTTTTAGTATAAAAATTTTTTGAATTAAATATTTTTTATTAAAAAGTCGTCCTAGAAAGCTATCACAAACCAAGCCTTAAATTTCATTTGGGACAGCTTTCTTACTGCTTTTTAAAATATTTTTTTTAGTCCAAAAACTTTACAAACTTTAAATTTGTATACTATAAATTACTTTAAAAAATATTAAAGAAGCTGTCCCAAACAAAACCTTAATAAGAAAAAAAATTTTAACATTTTTTAAATAACTCCTCTGAAATTTCAAGTTTTTGTACATAAATATTAATTAATTTTTAATCCATCTCCTTTTGCCCCTCATGATTTAAAATTTGTGAAACTCCAATCTAATAGTTCTTATCATAATTACATCATCACAAATCATTTGTAATGTCCAACAACAATATAGGATAGGATAAGATCCACTCCAAAAAAATCCATCTAACCAAAAAATTTTATTACAATAGTTTTAATTAGCATGTTCTTATGTGGAATTCTTCTTCTTACACTTGGTAGGTGAAATAATATGAAAGTAATTGATGAGATCTTTGATGTAATGATGGATATTATGAGAAGTATTAGCTTTAAGACATATTCATCAAACAAAACATATATAAATTTAATGTCAAGTTGAAGTACTCGAGCATTAAAAAGATAATTAATTCAAAAGAAATGTATATAAGGTTTAAATTTTATGTAGCTCATCTTAGTCTATTGGTTGGGGGCTTTAGCTACAAACCAAGAGGTCTTAGGTTCGAAGCTTACGTATACGATATGTGTCTGTGAGTTTGCCTTAATAGCTTGTGTATATAATATAGAGTTAGTAGATTCAATTCACATAAACAAACTCTATTAAAATATAAGGTGTGCATCAACCTATATGCAAATGTAAGAATGTTTTTATAGATAATGCACTTGACATTCTAAGAACCTTTAGTGAACATAGTAGCATACATTTCTACAACAGAGTTTTTAAACTATATATTTTAGACTTTGGTCTTGAATTGGTTGAAGAATAAGACAATCATTGAAAATGTAATTTTGCATAATCAAAACAAAACCTAGAACCAAATACTTACATCCCACAGTTTGGATTTGAAGCAGAGAAGAGAAAGGACTCAAGGAGAGTGACGCTAAGCCGGAGAGGAGAAATGCCTTCGGTTTGTAGCCCCTCGTCAACCTCACAAACGAAGAGGATACCGCAAGCGGGATAGCACACGAATGAAGAGTGAACGGGAAGAGCAGACGACGGGCAAGATAGGAAGACCTGGAATAGAATTATTAGATTTTTTTACTTTCCTAATTTCTCCACAATACCATATGATTTATTTCCATTGGCTGATATTCGATCTAATTGAACCAGTTGTTTTTTAAAATAGGAGACGGTTTGCTAGTTTCACGGTCCGACCGGTTTTAGCCTGGTTTTTTGTTGTCACAGTTATCTAATGAACCTGAATCGACCGGTCCTGTCTGATTTTAAAAACCTTGTATTTTAACAAATTTAGTCAAACTAATCGCCTCGATGAGACAAACCCAATGACACCAATTGCCGTCTAATTATAGTTGAAATGAGCCCAAATCATGTATTTGAATTTTGAAGTATAATTGAAAAAATCATGGCATAAATTGGATGACCGGATGATTTTCAAACATCATGGCAAATTGGCAATAATAATAATAATAACATGTAGCTCAGCCATTGATATCACAAGACAGCAATAATTGCCCACAATAATTGGAAAGCATATTATCTTACGCACACGATTTTTTTTTCTTTTTTTTCTCAAACAATATGAATTTATAATCTGCACCGGGCTTTACCTGCAAAAGCTGCAAGCAAATAATTAAAAGCTAGTACAACAAATGGGCCAAAGCTAGCCCATAATGTCTCAAGGTGTAAATACTGAATTAATTTTATAAATGTAAAAAATAGCATGATGGTTAAAAAAAAAACTATAATTTAGAAATATTGCCTATACAAAATTTTAATTACTGAGAGACGATCAATCTTGATTGTCCAATCTATTTTTTTATGTCATTCACATAAATAATCAAGTAAAATAAAGAGTGTCATACAATATTTTTTAGCTGCAAATTTTTTTTTGCAAAAAAAATCTATTGTCCTCGTCTTGTTCAACATCATCCACTATTTATAGAAGACTAGTAACATAAAAGCTTCTTAAAGTATCTTTTTAGTACAAAAATTTTAATTTTGTAATAAAAAAGCTGCTTTAAGAAGTAATAAAAAAACCGTCCCAAATAAGCATTTCGTGTGTCAGCAAATCCGACATGAGTGAGATTATAATATAGATTTCGAGAGAGTCAAATATAGTAAAAATGAGGTTGCGACATAGATTCTATATGAAATATTTGCAATGCAATTAAAGATTAAGAAGCAATTATTGATGCATTGATGACAACTTGTAGAAATTCTCAAATAAATCAAGTAACATTTTAAGCTTCGATATTTAATAATCCCATAAGCGGTACAGAAAAATGTCTGTACATAGAATTCAAATTCGCCAAATATTTTTTTTTCTTATTTATTTGGATTATATTCATAATATTTTTCATGATGATCAATAACAAACAATATAGATTATCAATTATTGACAATTATGAACAACAGAAATAGGAACAACGACATTTTCTTTATGCCACCTTAGTTAGCTCGCCCATATCATAATTGCTTGACAACAGGTTATTTGGCGATGATCATTTTCAATCACGTTTCTTATCAACAATTTGAATGTACCACTTAGGCTTCGTTTGGGATGACTTTCTTACTACTTCTTAAAACAACTTTCTAATATAATTTTTTTTAACTTTTTAACTAAAAATCAACTTTCTAATATAAAATTTGAAAGCGGTCAGGCTTCGCTTGGGACGACTTTCTTTATGCTTCTTAAAGTAATTTTTTAGTACAAAAAATAAATTTTTTAGTGCAAAAAATAAATTTTTTGTACTAGAAAACTACTTTAAGAACCAGAAAGAAAGCTGCTTTAATAGATGAGGGCGTGAAGTTCAAAATTCTCAAGATGATTTGCACAGCAATATGCATACAAGCTTCGAGAGAACGATTGTCACGAGATAAAAATAACATATAATCTCAAAAGATCAATAAAAGATAGAATAAATAATTGCATTCATCTTTTAAATACTTTGTAAAGAGCAAACTATACTATTTTAAAAAATAAAAAATATCATTCTAAATATTATCCATCTATTAACTTTATATATCATAACAAATAATAGCGCACATTATTATCTCCAATTCTTGAACACAACAAATTTGTGACCTGTCAAGATATTTATTTATTTTACTAAGTCGTTATCTTAGACGAAAAATAATTTCAAAATTAATTAATTAATTAATCAAAATCCGTACGTGCACTGAACTTAAGAGACGATCGAATGAAAATTTGAAAATTCTGTACACAAATGCTGAAAGAGAAATGGACACCTCAGAACGCTGAATTTCGGCAACCTTATTTGCTGTCGTGTTCGTTGGCTGCTACTTAGAAGATTTCCTCGTAAGGAGCCAACCTTATCCCCAACATTGATTAGGTTGCTATAAATTCGATAAAGCTGAGGGTCTTATTGAAAAATGTGCAATTCAAATAGTTTTATTTTTCCCAAAATATCTTTATTTCAAATCACCAAGCATAAGCTAAATATAGGATTAATTATTTTGTGCGGACGTTAAGTGTCATCCAGAGTCCGGAAATCAATCAAAATACGTCACGTCATTCATTCGCTGTGTACTGCGGCTCGGTACCGCTGACGTGGCACATTTTGGTTAGTCTCTGGATGACGTTTTACGTCCGGCCTTCACACAGAATAATTTCTCCAAATATATATATATATATATATATATATATATATATATATATAAATGGTGAAATACATATTCGAGCGAAGGTTAGAGAAGCCTTGAGGTTTGGAGTTATCTTGAAGAGCTACTTTGTAGTATGTTTGTTCATTCTCTTTTTATGAAGAAAAAAAAAACATAAATCAAGAGGTTCAATATAATCTTAGTGTTGACATTAAGAATTTGAGTTGTTGTTGACATAATGCATCACTTTATTGATGATGTCATGTATATATATTATAAGTTGGCATTGTCCTTGATGTTGATGACATGAATCAGTTTAATAACAGATGGTGTGCATTAATTTTGTAGGCAATAGAATACAATAGTACTATTAGCAATGAAAGTTGATGAAGTTGGAGAGCATTGTTCTGGTCTTGTGATGGTAGTTGGGTGGTGTTGATCAGGAGATTCTAATTAAATGACAATGTTCATGAGATTGTAGTTGGATAACAATGCTTAGACAATGGTAGTCGGGAGATCATAATTGGGTTGAAGTGGTCAAGAGGCTGTAGTTGGGAAATGATGGTTGGATGACAGTGTTCAAGTAGATTGTAGTTGTGTCATCTTCATCCAATTAAAGCCCCCAAGCTATTATCAGCAAACAACATTGCCCTTACTATTGTCATCCAACTACCATAGTTAGGTGATTATGATCAATGAGATTACAGTCGATTGACAATATTTAGGCAGTAGTGCATGCATGGTTGGGCAATGATTGACAAGCAATAACAAATGGGACATGATGACTAAGCTATGATGGATGAGCAATAACTGTTATTGGCATTGATTGTTAGTGTTGAACATTGGGTGGAGCTTTAAGCTCTCTCTAACTCCAAGTCTAATTTCTTACTCAATGCTCCAATCTAAAGCTTCAAGTTCTCTCTGCTTCAAGTGATAATAGGAGTCTATTTATAATTTTATAGGATGCAGATTTAGTTTTATTTCAGCCAAAAATATGAAACACTCTATCAAATGAATCATATTGATGCTCTTGATTATTGATCAACTTTTAGCATATAAATCCCTTAATGACATCAGAATTAAGTGATTTTGGACTTGTTAATTCTCTCATTGAAATATTTGATTTGATTGTAAACATGTAAAATTCAAATATTATTTGGTCATTTAATTAATATTATGAAATTTTTAATTATACTTTAAGTGCTAGATATGGATTCATTTTGGGTTCGGTCCATATCACTTTTTTTGTATCATTGGGTTCATCTCATCATGACGTTCAATTTGAGTATAAATTTAGTAAAATCATAATTTGTATGGTCCTAACTTTAACTTTAAAAGTTTTCATGCATTGCCCTTACTATTAAAATCAGATATTATTCGCTCAATTATGTTATTTTGTAGCGGTTTAAACCGCTGTTATAACTGGAATGTGTAATATCTACCCCAACGATCATAGAACCGCCGCAGAATGCCTTTGCAGCACATTACAATCACAGC
This sequence comes from Dendrobium catenatum, assembly GCF_001605985.2. Lineage (NCBI taxonomy): Eukaryota > Viridiplantae > Streptophyta > Magnoliopsida > Asparagales > Orchidaceae > Dendrobium > Dendrobium catenatum. The sequence continues at coordinate 3,442,530 of NW_021319518.1, read as the reverse complement.
GGTTGTGCAACGATTTTCTAATCGCTACAAAAAAAGTTGTGGCTGTTAAAATTGCCAAAAAATATCTAATTTTGTGTTGCAATAGACATTTTTTATGTTTGATCAATTCCAATATGTATCAAGATTCATGCTTGATCCAGAGAATTTTCTAATGACGTATATTGGCTATTTCCATGATTAGAAAAATTATTTAAATGAAATGAATATCAACTTTTTTATTAAGGACATTCTAATTTTTATTTATATTATTTATTTTACTTATTAATAATAATGTGTATTACACCCTCCTATGATCCTTTTTTTAAGAATAACAGTCTATATCAAATATTGTATTAATTAAAATTCAGGCAAAGGACAATTATAAATAGATAGACAAGCACATATATACCCATAAGGCACACTACCAACTATAAATTGTATTCCACTCAAAGAATAAATGATTATTAAGTTTTAAATAAGGTCACAAGCCATAATCGAATCCATGATCGTAGTTGGGCGTACCGATTAAGCTCACTCAAACCTTCACTTAGCCAAAACCTAATTATTCCAATCCCTCAAATATGTGAATGAATAACTCTTTTGGCATGTTTGATTTGGTTTATCCTTTTGCAGGTTTCTATGATGCTCGTCGTTGCAGGTACTCGGGTTGTTGTTTTGCTTCGACACCTCATTGGATTTTTCGGATGGTCTTTCGGGGTGGTTATCTTGGTGGTTTTCTAGTTTTTATTTGGTCTTTTTTTCTTTTGCTTGCCTTTTGTAATAGACTGAATTAACGGCTCATAAGTTTTGCTTTAAATGATGTATTTTTAGAGGGTTGTTGATTCTTAAGGTCTTATAATCTTTGATTTATATTAATGCGTAGATCTAGATTATGAGTTTTATCCCAAAAAAAAGTGAATGAATAACATATGATGTGTGAGAATGAGAATTCTATTATTTTAAATTAAAGTAGCCTCTCTCTCTCTCTCTCTCTCTGTGTGCATATTTATGTATAAGTAAAAAATAGATATTTGAGATATAGTAACAAATAAAATTCTTTACAATAAACTTTATTATGCCAAATTTAAAATATTTTTGAACATTTCATTTATATGTGATATTTCCAGTTGAGACCGCTCTTAGGCTTATTTTGGTTTCTTAAAGTAACTTTCTAGTACAAATTTTTGTATTAAAAAGCTATTTTAAAAAAGAAACAAAAAAACTATCTCAAATAAAGTCTTTTATAAGGTAATGTGCTTTTTGTTTTTAAAAGAAAATAAATCTCACTATTTGTAATCCTAACATCATTGAATATTTTTATCATCTTGACCCTAACTTCAAACATTAAGATATTATTAAGAAAATAACAAACAATTTTAAAAAATTATGACATTTGCAATTTAAAATTCTAAAATAAAATATTTTATTAAAAAAAAAAAAGTCTTCCATGCATTGTTTGGACCTCTTGTTTCTTCCTTTCAAATCTATCCATCACAATAATTGCCATTTGACATCACAAAAATATAGAAGGAATAAAGTCTAGAGGACATAGAATAGGAAGATTCCATATTACATCACAAATTAAAATATTAATTGCATAAATTTCCAAGTTCTCAAGCATCAAATTCACATCCATACCAATTAATTATAATTTATAGCAATGTGGATGGCGTTTCATGTTGGGTAAGCACTAAGCCTTGTTGACCTATTTCCTAACCTATTAATTATTCAAAGTCTTAGAATCTATTGAAAATGTATTAAGCATCAATTCTTTCATTAGGGTTCGAGAATCCAATTCCTTTGATGACAAATACTGTCTCAAAACATTGAATATGATTAAGACTTCATTTGGAACAATTTTCTTATTGCTTTATAAAACAGAGTCTTAGTACAATTTTTTTTATCAATTTTTTTTTTTTGTATTAAAACTCTGTTTTATAAAGCAGTATGAAAGTTGTCCCAAACGAAGCATAAGTTCACTAATTCTATTATGATCAGAAGTAAATTTGAAACAATTAACATAATCATAATTAAGCATAAATCTAAACTGTTTGGGGCAACTTAAGGGTCAGTTTGGGGTAACTTTCTGGCTGTTTTGTTTTTCAAACAAGCATAATATTGTTTAACTACTACTTTAATTTCTTGCTTATTTTTCATTTGTTTTCTTCTAAAATTTTTGTAGCAGAAAGCTATTTTCTGAAGGCTAAGGCTTTGTTTGGGACAGCTTTTTTTATTGTTTTTTAAAACGGAGTTTTAGTACAAAAATAAAAAAATTTGTACTAAAACTCCGTTTTAGAAAGCAATAAAAAAGCCGTCCCAAACGAAGCCTAAGTTGTTTTCCCCACAATAATATCATAACCAACTTTATAAAACACTGTAACAGTCCCAAACAAATCCTAATTCTTTTTTTCTTTTTAAAACTTATTTTTCAACGGCAATTTCAAAAATATTTTCTTTTTTGAAAAATAAAATTTAAAGCCAAAAAATTTGAAATGGAGATAATAAAAACTACCTCACAAACATATATTATTTTCTTACTAACTACAACATAGTTAAAAATTATTTTCAAATAAAGCCATAATCTTTCTAAATATTTGATTCATTAGGTGAAAAACCAAAAAAATTGTTTTGAACTAATTTATCGCTCAATATTTAAAAAAAATAAATATTTATCATCATTATAATATTTCTTTAAAAATTAGAATCAATTTAATGGATCTTAATTAATCATCTTAAATTAAAATTAAATTTGTAAATATTTATAAACTATATTTTTTATAATTTGTTTTGAAAAAAAAATTCTTGAGAACTATTTTTTAAAAACTATATGAAAAGTTTTATTCCAATATGCAAAAAATAATAATAATAATAAATAAAGTAGAGCAAAGTTCTATTCTAATATGCAACCAGCATCAAAATTGTACTTGACATCAACTTTATAAATATTCACCTCATTAACAAAGTATTCCACTCCTTTATTTCTAGAAGAATTTTAAGCCTAAAGTCTACAGCTTTGCTTACAATTGTAAGCAGAGGAGAATATGATGACTTTTTTTTATATATTATATTATATTATATTAGTTTTTTTCAATTTAAGTATTTTTTATTTTTTATTTCAGACAATAGCCGAATTTGTTTTTTTTTTATTAATATAATCCAGCTGGGCCGAACTTGTCAAATGTTTTTAGTGCTATGAATTACTGAGAACTTTCTGTAATGAGTTTTGCCACGTGGAATTCATTTAGCCGTTCGTAAGAATTTTTTTTTAACTGAGTGT
>NW_021319518.1:3419038-3438323 GCF_001605985.2 Dendrobium catenatum | reverse complement strand
GAACTTTTATTAGGTCCGGTGTAAGGACATAGAAGAACGTCAGGTCGGAGGCAAAATCCCGTCAAAAAACTCGGTATTTGCTCGGTATTACTAGGTATTATTTGATAATAACGATGAATACCGCTCTGTGAAGATCAATACCCAGTTATACCGAGCAATACCGAGTTTTTTCTAGGAAAAACTCGGTACAACTTTTGTATAACTCGGTATTGCTCGGTATAGCTCGGTATAACTCGGTATTGGGTCTTCACGTGATGGTATTCCTCGGTATTGTTTGGTATTGCTCGGTATTTGCTCGGTATTTCTCATTTTTTGGCACGATTTGGCCTCTGACCGGACGCTCCTCTACATCCGGTCGGAGGACGTAATAATTGTTCATCTTCCAGACTCACAAAACCAATTATTTCTTTATAATGTATAATATTTTAAATTCTTAATTTATATTTTAATATTTTAATTTATTATTTATTTAAATATTCTTCTTTTAACTACCATTGATGAACAGGCCTATTCAACGCTGAAGTCAACGCCACGTTTTTTTTTTTTTGGAAAATTTTTAAAATAAAAAAATTTATATCAATATATCTTAATGTAATTAATTTATATATAAATGGACTTCAAATTTTTTAAATTTATAATGAGATGATATGTCTCCTAACAATTATATATAGTACTAATCTCAATACAAATGCAAAGATTATTAAGTCAATTTAACCTAAAATATGATAGTACATTCCAACATTTTTTTCATCTATGAGATGTGATGTGGAATTATTAAAATTTTGAATTTTATTATTTTTTATTAGTGTGATAAAAAATTAAAACCTTATTTTTTTTACAAGTATTTAAGTTTCATTTGGGATGACTTTTTTGTTGCTTTGCTTTATAGATCTTAGGCTTCATTTGGGATGGCTTCTTTGCTGCTTTCTAAAATAGCTTTCTTGTACAAAAATTTCTTATTCAATAAAATTTTGTACTAGAATGCTACTTTAGAAAGAAGAAAGAAAATTATCTCAAACAAAGTCTTAATCACAATTTTTATTTAACCATTGCTTTTGTGTTGCTTTTAAAAACTTATATTAAAAAACTGCTTTCTACAACAGCTTTTAAAAGCTAATTTCTCTGCAATAATTTATAAAGCAATAAGAAAGCCGTCCCAAACAAGATGAGATGTTGAAAGGCAATAAATTATTTGATGAAAAGCATGACTGAATCAACAAAATTATGAATAGTTTTATCAAAGAATGAGAGAGTAGAACTATGTATGAGCTTGTCTCTTAAGAATTGCGGGGAAGACCTATCAAAGGATTGATGAGAAGCTTGCTAAATGTGCATGATGTTTTATAAGTAGTGACCAATATGTTTATATGAGTCAAAGGTTTCATCATATAAATTAATTGTAGATAATTTCAATTCCACTAGAATATGATTTTTTTAAAAAACTTCAATCAAAGGCAAAGACTTTTCCATTGTTTCATTGACCTTAAAGAGAATTTCACCTAAACAAAGTGCTATGGCTCATCACTTATAATATCAAGAGAGACATTAATAAGATGTTGATTTAAGTCCTCTATGGATAATGAAGGATTATGAGTTAATCGAACCATACAAAAAAGATGGATTAAAATTGAAGTATCTAAGAGAACTTGTTGAGAATACAGTGAAGGCAAAGCTATATCATTACAATGAGTTGATGAGAAAGTACTACATGGGTAGCATCAAATGGATCAGCCTTAAATTATTGTTGTTTTTATGGTGGGACAATTCAATTCTACTATGATAGTACAATTCAATTCAATTCTACAATTCGATTCAATGAGTTGATGAGAAAGTACTACAGGTGATTGTGTTATATGTTACTAGTCAGACCATTATGGTTGCAATTGTTGATTATGATAGTGATTGTCGGCAGTGATCATCAGAAAATGCAATAGCGTTCTTAAGATCTCTTAGCTCTACAATCAATCTCACATAAGAAATGAGATTCTATTTATAGCTTTTTGAATGGAATATTTTGATAAATTTATCTAGTATAAAAAAAAAACTCCATCGAACAATTTATGTTGATCATGTTGATCTTATATTGTTTATTCAGTATTTGATCACCTTAATGATCTCAAAATTGAATGATGCTAGGCTCATTAGATTCGTCTAGTCGATCTGCTTCATTTGACTACAAACATGCAATATTTAAGATCATTTGGTTCTCCAGTTCATATTCAAAAAAATTTCTAATTATGTTTAAAATGCACTATTTGAGCACATTTGGAGTCGAGTCGGATCACTTATGATGTCCAAAGATTAGCCTCATTCACAAGTTCTGTTTTAATATAAGTTCGCTAGAATCTAAGCTCAGATGACTATGAATTCAATTTTAAAAGTTTTTAATAATTCATGCATATCAAATAATTTTTTTGAAGTAATATAAATTAAAATTAATATTTAATTATCTTTAAATAATGCATAATTATAGGATAATCTTCTTAAAATTTAGTGACCTAGCATTTATCTGCTTTTGAAAGTCAAAAACCACAGACTTCAGCTTTCTAATAATATGATAGGTCACAAAGGAAAGCTTCATGATAGCTAGCTAGCTGTTTACGACATGAAGCTGTCTTGTGATAATTATTTTGAAAAGGCAACGACGAAGAGATTATGAAAAGTTAAAACTGTTCGGTCGTATTATTGAGCTGTATACGATTTCTTGAGTTATCTTATGAATACTCTCTACAAATATCAAATTTCCAAACCTTTGACAGCTTCTTTTTTTTTTTTTTAATTCCATCAGCTAATGAAAACAAGGACATAAAATTAAATGTTAGGGGCCGAAATCATATCAGAAATCAAAAGTCTAAAAATGATGGAAACCGGGGATAGTGACTGTGGTGGTTGGCGACACGTGGTGTCGATGGCGGCTGGTGGAGATGGCCGATGGATGGCAGCGGCGAGGATGTCCAATGGGTGGCGGCAACGGCGATGGTGGCCGGTCGGTGGTGGAGGCGTCCCGCGAAGGGTGAGGTTGGCTTGTGATGATGGGTGGCAATGGTGGCTGATAACATGCTGTGTATGGTGGTCGGCGAGTCATGGCGATCAGTGAGCTTATTTATGGTGTACCTAATAAATGAACTAAAATAATTTACACTATATTTACTTTATTATTTTATTTTGCATTTCTTTTTATCAAATCAAACACTAATATTTTCAAAACATCTGCATTTGAAATACTGCACACCCATTTTAATTTTAACCAAATAACCCTTAGTTTAACAAACTTTTTTCTTCGATAATAATGCATTTGTTGTTTTTCTTATTTTCACTATAACATCCTATAGATTTTATCATCATCATTAATAACAACAATATCAAATCTTTATTCTGTTATGTGAGATTTTCTACATGAATTTTTTTCTTCATTTGTATGCTATTTAGAGTCAAATTTTTATCTAAATATAATAAAAATTTTACTTTTACTATTTTCATCATTTAAGAATTTTCATAATTATTATTAAATTTAAAGGGAACTTTTTTGCACTTAAGAAAATCTGAAAATGCAAAAGCAAAATGAAAAAGTAAAAAACATTATAAAATTTATTAGATAAATAAAATAAAATAAAAATTATTGCGAATGCACATGAAGGTGGGACCCATTGTGAAATGTGCTTGGAATAAAAAATATAGTTATTTTTCGGTTCAGAGTAAAATAAAACGAAAATTGGACTCAGCAAAGAAAAATAATTGATTATTTATTTATATTTGTATTTTTTTAATTTTCTTGGGGGGGAAGGTGGAAGGATAAATGGGAGACAAAGGCCCAAGTCCGCCGCAGAGCTCCAGATCTTAACATCCACTGTGAATAGCAGGTTCACGAGGACGAATCGACGAAGTTAGCTTGGATAGAGAGAGCGTGAGAGAGAGAGGCGATAGTGGAAAGCGCGCGCGCTCGCGCTAGAGCGAGAGAGAGAGATTATAGAAAGAGTTGAAGATTTTGGCGTTCAATCAGTAATCTGCTACTTGTATGTCTATCTGTGTCGGCCTTGTTGATGAATACTTGATGGGTGTTAGGAAGCTATGAAAGATTTTTTTTTTCAGGTTAATTTTTGGCGATTCATCGAATTTTGGGAAACTGGTCATCTGTTATGATCGATCTTATTCAAGGAGATTAAGTGGACCTTCAGCGCTGGTAGATTCGCGCCGTTTTGGAGTAATCGCGAGATCTATTTAGTAAAATTTAAGCTTGAAGGTTGCTTCCCCTTGTTTTCTAGAATTTGTTTTAGCGTTCGATTTTTTCTCTTTGGGTTTTTTTTGGGTTCGATTGTTTGTGTGTAGTTCTTACGTTTGATCATTATGGCTTATAAGATCCCCCTTTTGGCTGTCCAAACCGTGATAGGTTGGGTCGGTGGTTTTTCTTGATATAGGATTTGATTCTCTGAGATTTATCCATTCCTTTTTGCTTGTAATTTTTGTGGATCCGTAAATTTTTTCTGGATTCGCTTCTTACAGCACAACGATCTTTTTTTTTTTCCTGCTCTGGATCCTTTTTGGATTCATTCATAATCCAATCTACATACTGAACAAGCTTTTCAATGTTTTTCCAGATAGGTCGAAGAGCGTATTTGGAGCAAAAGAACGGAGATTAGGATTGGATACGCAAATCTGAGTTTTCTCTTTGCCGGGTGTCCATAGGGATGCTGGAAGGCCATTCCTGGTTAATTTCGAGGGCCTTACCAAGCTCCTGTGAGCAAGAATCCAAGCTAGCATATATGACCAATCATCTTTTGGACAGAACCAGGAACAGAAAATCTCTTGATATTCTACCTGGAGATCCAGTTGAGGTTGTTAACAAGGATTGGGGAAGGCGGATCAAGACTGTAAAATTTTCTGATTCATCTAAATGTAATCCTGATTACCTTGATTCAAATAACCTCATCAGCCCAATTGGACGAGATAATTCAATTAGCTGCTTGATGCGGTGTTCTCGCTCTGATTATGGTGTCCTTGCCTCTCTTAACAGTGGTTTTCGCTCTCTGATCAGAAGTGGAGAACTCTATCGGCTTCGTCGACTGAATGCGATCACAGAGCATTGGATATACTTCTCATGTAACGTGAATGAGTGGGAATCCTATGATCCATATTGTGCCCGGTGGATTAGTTTACCCAGAATGACCCATAACGAGTGCTTTATGTGCACGGACAAAGAGTCCCTTGCTGTCGGTACCGATCTCCTTGTATTTGGGAAGGAAGAAATTGCCCACATTGTGCGGAGATATAGCATCCTTACAAACTCATGGTCGCATGGTGTTACAATGAAATCTCCTCGGTGCTTATTTGGATCTGCAAGCGTTGGAGAGAAGGCCATTGTTGCAGGTGGAATTGATGCCCATTGTACTCTATTAAGCTCCGCAGAGCTTTACAATTCTGAGACACAAACTTGGACAACTCTGCCAAGCATGAACTTACCAAGGAAGATGTGTTCAGGTGTATTTATGGATAAGAAGTTTTATGTTATTGGAGGAATGGCTAGTAATACCGAATTGCTTACTTGTGGAGAGGAGTTTGATCTTGAGAAAGGCACATGGAGGCTTATTCCTAATATGTCATTGGGCTTGAATGGAGCTCGTGGTGCACCTCCGCTTGTCGCGGTGGTTAACGATGAGCTTTATGCTGCACATTACTTGCATCAAGAAGTGAGGAAGTATGATAAGCAAAATAACATTTGGATCACCTTGGGGAGGCTTCCTAGGCCGGTGTCGAAGAATGGGTGGGGACTTGCATTCAGGGCATGTGGTGAACAACTTGTAGTCATATGTGGTCCAAGGACATTGGGTGGAGGGGTGATTGAGCTCCATTCATGGATTCCTAAGGAGGGGCAGCCACCAGTGTGGAATATGATTGCTAGAAAGCAATCCGGGAGCTTTGTTTATAATTGTGCTGTGATGGGTTGCTGATTTGTTGGGTGTTTTTAATGCAAATTACACATCTGTTCTATGGAGCGGAAAGCTGGCATATACAGGGCACCAAATACTGATTCTTGGCGATTGTTGATGCCTGGCTATTTGGAATTCCTGATTGTACTTGTGAACTCTTTTCCTCAGTGTAACTTCTGAACTTCATTGATTACTTTTGGAGTTTTTTTTATCATTCCTCACATTGAATTGGGGCTTAAAGAAACTAATCTTCTACCCCATTTTCTCTTAGGGTAGGTATTTTAGAGGTCTTGGGATCCTTTAGTTCAGTGCTGATCAATAATACAATGTGGTTTATCCTCTCTTTAACTATTTGCGTTTTTTTTTCAAAATAAGTATCCTTACCCTATTTATGTTGTTTTTCATCTTTAGGAAAAATCTAAGAGACCAATCCATGTACCTTGAATATTTTGCTGGTTGAGCAACTTTGGTGTGCATATGCCTTTTGTACTTTTTTTTTATGTATATATGTTTAATGTGCCTAGAGCCCTTTAGAGCTCACAAATTTGAGCCATTAAATTACTATCTTCAAAACCCACCTGGTATGCCTTTTTTTTTTTTCAATTTATATAAATTCAATATAGCTAATCTATACTTGTTAGTTTACTGTTTGGTCTTTTTCACTTTTATCTGTAGAATGTATTATCAAGTGCGCGTGTTCAGAGGCCCTTCTTTAGTATGGAATGTATTGATTTCGATTGTTCTTTAATCATCATGGAAGTTGCGGTTTGTATTTGCAAAGTAAATTTAGTACTGGTTTGTAAAATGCTTCGTTTGCTCAGCATTATAAATATTAAAAGTTTCTTGCCAGCAGGAAGCATTAGAATCTGATTCTAATTTTTTAAAACAAGAAAAAAGCTCAACAAATTTGTTAGAAAACAATCTCTTTTTTTCCTCTCCTTTTTTGTGGTGCATGTCAGGGCTAAGAGCATCTCCAACTGAGAATCCCATTTTTAACTCTAAAATGCTGTAGAACTTCAAAATATGACCGTTCATCTTCAATGGAACTCCATTTTGCTTTTTTCGCCATTTCTTTGCGAAGTTAATCATCTCTGTTCTGTTTCGTGCGCTTCCTGTGAATCTAAACAGAATGCGAATGTAATCATTTTTTTAATTATTATGGTTTGCTTGTTATTAATCTCTGACAGGGACTAATTGTACTGAAACTTAATAGTTATTAGAAATACATCTTCCCAAAAAATTAGAAATACATGAACGAGTTGCTTCCTTTGTTGTGCTTAATTTTTCTATGCTGTATATCAAATTTTGATTGTTATAAATTAAGTAAAGTTCCCCAAAAATCTGTAAAGCATCTGCTTTTTGAGTATGGTGGTGAGTTAAATGCCTTCTTCACTGTTTCCAAGCCTTGAACTGTTGGTTGACTGCTGCAGTGCCAGCTTGTTGACTGTTTAAGAGTGGCCAACTTCAGGAGTCTGCAGATAGCTTTTACTTGCCTTATCCCCTTTATTTCTCTCTTTTTGCCTTTTTATAGAAATTTGTTAAAGTAGAAATAATCTTTATTCTTTTCTCATATCTAAGGTACATTAGTACACAACTCTCCTTGGCCTATTGGTTGTGAGTTTAGGCTTCCAACTAAGAGGTTCAAGGTTCGAGTCATGTGTATGCGTTGTGTGTGTGAGTTTGCCTTAAATGGCCTAAATGTCCCAAAAAAAAATAAAGGTACATTAGTACATACACAAAGTTATAAGGTAGGATGATAACCAATAAAAAAAATTATAAAATATATGCATGAAATGAGTGGAGTCTTCAGAGTTTGTTTCATTTTGTGTAGTGCTAAGAACAGCAGATTACTTATGGAAACTGATGCGAGCTGCTATTTTATTCCTTCTAAAGGCATCTTCAATCGAAAATCTCATTTTCACTTCAAAATACAGTGAAATTAAAAAATGTTGTGATTCATCTCCAATCGAACTTCATTTTGTGGGCTTCTGCGAAGGTAACCGTCTTTCTCCTCTTTGACGCGTTTCTTTGGAAAATCCAGTTGAGACAGAAAAATCGCATAGGTGAACAGTGCAGCATTAATATTGATGTCACACTGTTCACCCACAAACAAATAACAGAAGATTTGATGTTCGGTTGGAGATAACCTAAACAGGCAGTTTTTTACAATAAAAAAATTTCAGAAAACAGACGTCCAATTGAAGATTGTTAGTGAAGAGGATCATTATTTGTTTCAAAGAAAAAGGTAACAAAATATTGTTGCAATTTCATGTAGAACAAGGATTATTAAAGATAGTTGAAATTGAAAAAAAATAGAAATAATAGAATTGGAGGGAAGGGTGATAATCAAGCCAGCGAGAGCACAAGGACTCGAGCAAACTAGCTTGTGCTTTTTTATTTATAATAGAAATATATAATTTTTTTTGGAATGATGAGCGTCGAGCGATATATTTTGCTAAGTATTTTGTTGGAATCAGTGACTTTAGAGATACAATTATCTCATTTATGCATGGGTCATAGGTACTTAAATCTATTTTATGTATTATTTTTATGTTTTTAATTATTACGGGAGTACTTTGGATGGTAATAGATAGAGGTGTCAATTCGGGTCAACAGGTCGGGTTCGGGTCGAACCCGAAATTGCACTGTTCGGGTCAACTTGAATCCGACCTGATTCGGGTCTGGGTTAACCCGACCCGATACGAATGACCCGAAGTTAATCTAAAATTGCTAGCTTTCGGGTAAAAAAATTGGGTCAATATTTGATTTTTGGGTCAAAATCAGGTCAATCTCGAGTTTTCGAGTCAAATAGGAGTCTTCGTGTCAATTTCGGGTTGCTGGGTCAACTTGAACCGATTTTTAAAACGGGTTGATTTGTTAAACCCGAACCGACCCTTTTCGGGTCCGGGTTGACCCTAACTCGAATTTTTCAGGATCGGGTTCGAGTCGTGTTTCGGGTTGTGTCAAAAATTGACACCCCTAGTAATAGATGGCTTCTCATTTCTTGATGATATTTACAAAACTCACAAGTATTTTGAACGATAATATTATGAGATTTCAGCACATAACGTAGTTTTGAGGCCCCAAAAAGGCAAAGCCAAACAAGTAAAGAATATCTTAAACAATTAAAGCTGGTTCATGTAAGCTCCAAGTAGTATTCATGATAGAATGGTCAAATAGATAGGAAATGGACTCCATGACAATATGCATTATAAATAAAGGGAAAGGGGGCATAAAATGAATTGAAAAAACCCCATATGTAGCCCATTAGTACATAAGGAGTAAAGACCATCCTCAATGCAAGCTTGTACCTAATCATTGATAATGGGGCAAACTTCATTTATCTCATCCTAGAGATTAAAACATCATTGAAGACTTTGTTATTATCAAGTTTAATGCAAAAACAATCCTCCTCTGATTTTTTATGGAATTCCTCTAATATTTGATCGGTAAAATGATATTATCTGTGTGAATTCTTTTTTGAAGAAAATCAACTTGGCTAAGGTGAATGATCATGGGCATAATCAATTTCAGCCTTGTAGCTTGAATATTTGTAAATGCTTTTGTAAAAAAGTATTGTAAAGAGAGATGAATATGAAATTAGAGTGCAACTAGTATGAAAGACCATTGGAATGAAAACTACTCTAGTAGCTTTGGCTTTCTTTGAAAGTTTTTACTACTATTGAAGTGCCTAACATCAGAGCATTTATGATTGTCAGTAACATCCCAAGGGTTAGAATAAAAGTCAAAGGTATAACCATTAGGATAAAATATAATCGATTTGGAGACATAGGACAAAAAGACCTAATTTCATTGTTATAAATGGGTGCAATAAGTCTAGCAATGATAATATGTGGGATGGTTTCGTCAAGTGGAGAAATGGAGGTTGCTCTTAATGTGTTATTGGAGGAGCTAAAGAATTGTTTGAAGTGGAAGATGGCGGCATGAAGAAATATTAAATTGTGCAATTAAGGGCTAATATAGGTAGTAATTTCTTCAATGTTGTTGTCATTCTTCCTTCATTAATATTTCTGTAGAGAAAGCATAGTAATCCATTTTTATTTCGATCTCTAAATAATCGATGAAGCCCTTAAGAAATATAAATCCACAAGAGATTCACTTAGATCTTTATTAGTGGTGTTGAGTAGGGGGGTTTTGGGGATCAAAGTTGAGAAATTGGATATCTATGATTTATCAATTTTAAATATCTTTAATGTGGTTTTTGAGGTAGTTTGCTCATCTTTGAGCTTTAATGAGAAGTCTTAGTTGTTTGAGTTTTTGGTGTAGAGAAAAGATAGGGTCACCTATACATGAGAGGACCAAGCTAGGTGGAGGACATCCTTATAGATAGGGAATTTTGTTTAATGATTTTTAAAATATATATATGTTTTTAGCAATTTAAGGAAGGTGGGTGCGTATGATGAGAGGGGGATGGCCAATTCATTTAAGGGTTTTTTTTTTTTTTTGGAACTTTTGAGTCAATTAATGACAAATTTATAGGCACATTACATATATGCAAGTTTCGAATATGATGCCTCTTGGTTTGTCACCATAGCTCTCAATCAACACATCAAGATGAGCTGTGAAGTAGAATAAGGGAAAGAGATCTAATCAAGCTTCATTAACCTAACCTTTTTCTAGTTTGATTTGAATTGGATTATCAATTTTAATATTAAATCAAATATTTGTAAATCTAATGTAGACTAAGGCTTCGTTTGAGATGATTTTCTTACTGCTTCTTAAAGCTTCTAGAACAAAAATTAAAATTTTCTACTAGAAAGCTGCTTAAAAAAGCAGTAAAAAAACCGTCCCAACCGAAGCTTAAATTTCACTTCTATAAATTTTCTTGTGAGAGTATATATATATATATATAGTTTTGAATGAAATTTTTTTAAGACTTATTTATTCCACCAATTGAGCAATAGTTAAGAGGTTGGAGGACTTTTTTTTTGTAATGATTTGAGCTTAAACACATAACTAATAAAATTGATCTTTATATATTTATAATGATTGCTTTTGGATCCCTCTATGCTGGGAGAAATTATTACGTGCGGAGTCCGGACTACAATGAAAATAAGCTACATCGCCAATACACAAGGTGTATTGGGTATTGGAGATGTGGTCACCTTTTATTGAAGTTTGGACGCTAGCTTCGTCCGAACTCTACATGACTACATGTAATAATTTCTCCTGTGTTGGGACCTTGCTTCTCACCTTAAAGTGTGTTTTAAAGATAAAAGTTTATTTTAATTTATTTTTCACATAATAAATACCATAGTTAAATTTAAAATTTTCAAATACTAATCCAAACAAATTAGTATATGCAATGCGACTTTTAACATAACACGAAAAATGATTCATGTAGCTGACCCCACGTAGTGGGACAAAGGCTTGATGTTGTTGTTATTGTATCTTCTCCCGATGTGATGCACTCTGTAACTTTTCTACTACTCTAAGAGTTATTTATTTTTAAAAATTAAATTTAAGAGGGTTTATATATGTAACATTCAGTATTTTATCATTTGAACATCCCACACCAAATTTCACTATTTACTAATATAACACCCTAATATGTCATTTTCGCACGTCAATACTTGCTCCGTAAGAGCTCCACCCAACCCACTGCTATTTGTCTGGGTGGTGAAGAGCAGGCTAGGCAAAGCCCAGGTCCCTGGTTCGAATCCCTTGGCAAGCAGTGAAATCCTTAAGTGTTGGCCCGTGTAAATTGGTGTGGATTGCATGCTAGGTCGACCGGGGTTTTCACTGGCCTAAGGACAGTGCTTCCTCGTCACAAAAAAAAAAAGCTGATTGGATCTTGCCACTGTCACTCATCAATGCCTCTATTAACATCAATAACCTGACAAAAAAAAAAAAAAAAATCCACCCTAGCTGATTGGATCTTGCCACTGTCACTCATCAATGCCTCTATTAACATCAATAACCTGACATAAATGTTTCTATGAATAATTTAGAATACCTAACCGAACCTTTACAAAATAATGAAAAAAAGTAAAAATTAACATATAACCGAGCTATTAGATTCATCTTCTTATTCTCTCCTTTTCTCTTTTATCTTATCTCTCAACCTTTCCTATCTCCCTTCCAACTATTACTATAACAAGAAAGCTAGTGAATCATTAGAGTTGGCATGGGTGAAGACCATCAAACCACTTTATATTATATTGTTTATCTCTCTTTATTTTATTTTTTCTTGGTCATTATCTATTGTCAGCACAAATAAATTAGCCCCAATGTATGAATAGTTATTTTACTGCCCTTTATTAATTTCTTGTCATAAAGTTTCCAGTTGACTCCTACTCTACCTCTAATAGCTATTGCTACACATGCTCTTGTGCATGAGACTCGCTGCCACATACAATTTGTACATGTGCAAACATTTGCCTTATCTCTACGCACATAACTCACTCTGTCATACATGCTCATACAATAATTTATACTGGCATTTATTCTCTTACAAGTAATTTTATCATGTTTCCCCCTATCATATGCCTATTCATCCTAATTTTCTCTTGCTCTATGACTATAACTTAATGGGATGATGAGAGATCATCATTTTTTATATTATTTAAATAATTGAGTGATCGATAAGTAAATAAAAATTTTTAAAAATAATATATATATATATATATATATATATATATATATATAATTGCTCCAATGTGAAAGTATTGGGGTTTTGTTTACAAGTAATCTTAGGATCAGGAAATAACAACTGGGCATAACTCAAGCAAGAACTTAACTATGCAAAATATACTTTGAGCTATTCTATGAAGCACTATACCTGCCTAGTAGCTCAATTAATGAGTGATGTACATAACATGAATGTCTATTAGAAGAATAGATGAGAGAAGCAAACATTTGTAGACATTTTATTGAATAAAGCCATATCTTTTCAGAGATGCAGTGGAGAAGTGCCATTAATTATGTTTCTATTTGAAGGAGAAACGGGGTGCTAGTGGCTTAGCCAATAGCAAGAGAATTTTTTTAAAAATTAAATTCTATGATCATATTGACAAAGTTCACTGATGTGTTAAGAGAGTAATTTGTTTTCCCCATTGGCTGGGCAACTAATGCAAGAGTTCTTTTTGAGGTTAGTGCAAGGAGAAAAAAATGATGCAAATTGAGGCTGGATTCTCAACTTTAGTAAGGTAGCTTTATAGATACTTAGCACTTTAGAGAAGAAGAGTCATAGATTTTTTAGAGAACTCAAGGAAAATTGATGGAATCAATTTGTTCCGTTAAAAATCAAGAATTTATAGAGTTGATGGAGATAATGATCTAGAAGCTATGCTGCATCGACACTCCTCCATAATAAGGTATGTAGTGTCGGACACGGACACGCCTGACATGACTAGAATATGTGTCAAAAAGTGCACAAGTGTGTCCAAATAAAATAATATTTTAAAAAAATCAAGCACACTTATCCTAATATTTCTTAATAATTTTTTTAAATATACTTTTCTAAATATTGAGTTAAAATTTTATTACCTAATAAAACATAAAATAATCGAATCAACCAGCCCTATTCCTATCTCGACCCTTGTTCGATCCCTGTTCAATTGCAATTGCACAGGCACAGCTTGAGTTCTTAATGATTTGAGTGAATGATCTGCAATCGGCGATGAGGAAGATTCCAAACAGCAACAAGTTCCTGCTCCATTCATGATCCTAATGTCAAATTGCTCCAACAACAGTAGATCGACGACTAGAAAGAGGTGCTTCAGCAACAATCTGTGCCGCAGGCCCACAAGTCCTTCATCTATACAATATCTATATCCATCCATGTCCATATCAATGCTCAGCGATCAATCAATGAAATCGATGAAATCGTACGATACAGTAAATCCATAAATCCGATCAAATCAATAAAGCAGTAAATCCATAAAGCAGTAAATCCGTATGTCAATATAGTAAACATGCATTCAATACAATAATACTGAACAAGTACAATCAACTGGCTATGTTGCTGTTGTAGAATCCATTTTGCTGTTGTAGATATCCATACGTTGGTTTCAATAAAAAGAGTCGTCACTCTATTGCCCGTCGGCCGCCCGTCGGCATATCTATAAGAACTCCTTATGACTCCCATCCATATATCCATAATCAATGTTTAAAGGAAAGCCCGTCGGCCCACCATCCTGTACAGGTCAATCAATCTCCAACCAACGTTCAACCAGGTTCCACTTGTGTTCCAGTATCAATAATCAATTCAATAGTCAATAATAAAGCAATCATATCAATATTCACATTCATATCAATTCAATCTATCAATCTCAGAAAAATCGGAAATCGTACGAAATTTCGGCAGCATAACGACAGTCTATCAAATTTACACAAAAATTCTACAAAATCACAATTCACCAAATTACAATAGAATGTTCACGACAATAATATAAGACTATTACTCTACTGAATCAATATCAATAAACATCCTGATATTTTTTTATTAGATCAAAATCGCGTAGGACCCAAAATAACCGGTGAAATCGTTCCAGAAAAGAATCAAATCGTGTAGAATATTCGTATCTATAACATATTAAAAGTTGTGTGGTGAAAGTTGTGTCAATACAAAACTGGGTCCATTTTTCGGTAATGAAAACACAAATCTGGGCACAAAACGACCAAAACTCAATATCTCTGAAAACAGAAATAGGATTCGGAGTCCTTACCACGAGATAAACACTTTTCCCAACAGCGGCGTCGGACGAAAAGCGCTCCGTGGCCTCCGAAAACGAGCTTTCTTCTCTTTTCCTTTCTCTTTCTCTCTCCTCAGATATTTTCATTTTATAAAATATCTTTTCTCTCTCCTCAAAACGAGCTGATTTGCTTATATCATCAG
This sequence comes from Dendrobium catenatum, assembly GCF_001605985.2. NCBI lineage: Eukaryota > Viridiplantae > Streptophyta > Magnoliopsida > Asparagales > Orchidaceae > Dendrobium > Dendrobium catenatum. The sequence goes on along the minus strand of NW_021319518.1, from coordinate 3,423,539 downwards.
TCTGATCGTCCTGGCCGATCGCCACATCGTCCAGGACGATATGACCAATTTTCAATCGTCCAGGACGATTTTCCAGGATGATGCAGGACGATAATTAATTTGCCAAAAACCCTTGCTCTCGGGATTTTGCCAAGCACTGATCGTCCCAGGACGATCCAAAATCGGCCTGGACGATCCAGTCCAGAAATCATTCTAGAAAACACTCCAGAAATCAGCCGTTTTCAATGCACTGATCGGCCTGGACGATCTCAATATCGTCACTGCCTATCCTGGGAGGAAAATCCAATTCAGAGAGAAACAGTAAGGGAACGAGATCTCACAGCTTATGTCCTCTAACACATGCATGCAAGAGATGGGGAGGAGAGTGAGGAACTTGAGATAGGGCCATCAGTATTGGACATGACACGATTCAAACTTGACATGAGAATCCGAGTTTGGATCAACCCTTGGAACATTTTGGTTGTGTTTGAGCTAGGGTTAACTGATTAAAAAAAAACTAGTTTGATCGGGTCGGGTTTGTGTCAACTTGAAAATGATGACTTAGCTATTTAATTTTCTTCAATAAACTACTCATATTGAGTTGTAAATTTTTGTTCTTTTTACTGAGTTGTCATGTCTAAAATAGGTAATCGTGTTCATTTTGAGTTAGGTTGATACTAATCTATCTTGACTAAAATAGTTTTTGTGTCATGTCATGTCAGATTTGGTCAAGTTGAGTTTGGGTTGAGATTTTTTATTTATTTAATATATGAGTCGGGTTCGGGTTGATTGTGTTTATATTAAGTCATTTCAGGTACACCCAAACTTGAGTCGCAAACCCAAATTGACACGCCTGAGATGAAGTGAGGGGAATGAATGAATGGAGAGGGGTGAAAAAATGAATTGCTTTAGGGTTATTGATGGATATTCTTTATAGAAATCATTTTGACGAGGGTTATATTGGAGGATGTTTTCTCAGTAGAAATACGTTGGAAATAATAATTGTTGGCATATTATACGCCATTTAAAGTGGATTGCACATCATTTCAAGTATATTTCTTCGTCATAAATGAGCTTTTTTCTTGTAGTATTATAAGACGAAAGCTTTTCATATCTTATTACTTTGTCTTAATGTCTTTTGAAAATTTGGTTTAATTTATGTTTGCATTTGAAACTTATCGGATTTGATTGAATAAATTTAAAAGAGCATAATAAGTTGTCTTGATTATATATATTTTTTGGTTTGTATACAATGGACACATGGTTTGAGTTTTAAAATATTATAATATTCATTTATTTTTTTGTGAACATAATAAATTTGAAACCCGTAGAGATGGTTTAATCAAACACTAAGCTATCGGGGCAAGATAGAGCTTTCATACCTTTTATGCAGTCATAAAATAAAACTCCATCACATATGAGACTTTTTTAATATAGAAAAATTTTGTGACTATTTTAATTTTTGAAGTTGCATCGGTAATTTTACTAATTTGTGGTTGCTATCGCAAAACATTAAAGATTATATAAACTTCATAAACTAGTAAAGCAGGATTCCCTCAGGGTTCGGTAAATTTTTAAGAACTTCAATGAATTTTCAGATCTTCAAATCATGAAATTCCGCAAATTCATGATCTTTAAGATCATGACTAGACATATGGCTCAATTCATGTTTAATTTTAATTTAATTCAACTTAAAATCATTAAATTCTTTTCCTCGTGTATAATGATAAGTTTTGCTAATATGCACTGAGAGGCCAGAATGATAAGTTTTGCTAATATGCACGGAGAGGCCAGAGCCCCCAAAGTCAAAATTTTGGAGCCCAATAGTGGTGTGGAATCTGATTGTGTTAATCAATCGGGTTATTCTATTTATCTCGGACCTCAAAGATTGTCGTGTACACTAGGGGTGCAGGGTTCTGCATACCCGAGCTCCCTGACGCTGTATTCCCGAGCTCTCTGATGCTGTGTTCCCGATCACAAAAGCGCTGAAAGACAGAGAGAAAAGCACCACAACGGTCGAGATATGACACTGCAGCGGGTCAAGATAGAGATTGAGCTTCGCAGTGCTGAGTGTTTTAGCGCTGCAACATTATCAAATAGAGAGTGCGCGCCACAATGCCCCAAACTAGTGCCATAGTACTGCGAGATGGACTCAACGGTTATTTTTCTCTTTTTTCTCAAGGGTTGCGACCCTTGAGGGTTATAACTTACTTTCCTCTCAATTTTTATGGTGGATTTCTTGGTGTGGTTTGGCTCCGTGATTTTTTTCCTATTTTAGATTTTTTCATGTGGTGTCCTTTACTTTTCCACTGCTTTTACTTTCTTGCTTGTTTTGCATTGTGGTATTTACTCCTCATCTTACCCTACAAATAGTTTCGAGTTTCTGTAATCGACATGGAAGAGCTAATGATTATACATCTTCATTGGGAAGTGAAGAGCAAATTTTTTATTCATGAATTTGAGGCTACTTAACAGGTTTATCTAAATTAAATTTCTTTTCTTTGTATTGATACTCGAGGTGGATGAGAATTTTCTTTCTAGCATAATACTTGTAAACTTTTGGATGAATAAATTTAGTATGGAACTTTAGTAGGGATAAAGAAACTTTTGAATGAGCTCTCATTTTGTTCCACAACTATATGAAATTCTAAGAATTCTTCTCAACAAGAATTGTAGGATTACAAGAAAAATTATATTCTAAGAATTGTAGGATTACAAGAATTCTTCTCAAACTTAATAAATCTAGTTTTTAGAAAAATCATATTCTAAGAATTGTAGGATTACAAGAATTCTTCTCAAAACTTAATAAATCTTATTTTTATAGAAATATATGACTTAAATGTTGGATTACAAGAAAAATCCTTGAAATGAAGGTCAAATAAAGCAAAAGCCTTGGAATTTTAATCCAGTGTGCTAAAGGGATTATGAATTACAAATTCATAAATAGGTGCTTTAGAGCTATCAGAATGCAACAATTTTTTAGAAGTATTTTTTTCAAAAAAGAGTTTTTCCCAAGCGGAGGAAATGAAGGAAATCCCCATGCTAGAAGCTATTTGTGAATGAAGATAGGAAACTGATATTCCAAGGGGGGGGGGGGATCTTGTGGGGCCCAGGGGAATTAATATTCACTATTTTGAGGAGGAGAAATCATGAGAGAAATAATTAGGAAAGTTTATTTAAGGAAAGATGACTGATTTGAATTTAGATTTGGTAGGGAATTAGGAAATGTTTATTCAAGGAAAAAGGGCTAATTTGAATTCAGATTTGAGAGGGAATTAGGAAAGTTTCATTTAGAGAAAGAGGGTTGATTTGAATTCAAATTTTGGAGGGAATTAGGAAGGTTTTATTAAGGGAAAGATGACTGATTTGAATTCAGATTTGGGAGGTAAATATGATGGTTTATTTAAGGGTAATTAGGTTGTTTTATTTTTATTATGTAATTTATATTTGTTGTAGTTTTCTTAGGAGTTGCTCCTAGCGGTGTCTAGGGTTTGTGGGAGAGCTGATCTACCTCTTGAATAGTAGATCACTTGTATCTTTCTTGCTTATTAAAGAGATAACAAAAAATCATCCTATATCTTTGTATTCCAATAGTTTTCATCTATTTCTTTTGCTTTGTTTTTCGTCGAAGACGTATTAAATTGGTATTAGAGCACTTTTTTGGGACATGACAACAAAGAAGGTGGAGGCGTGGAAAATAAGATGGCACAAATCAAATATGGCGTGGAGTTCTTAACCATGGAAAGGAGGTTTTCATCTATAGAAAGAAGGCTTTCATTTATGGAAAATTGATTAGAAAGATTGGAGGAGATGATGAGGAAGCTCATGGAGATGTAATCCAAAACTCCACCGACGGTTCCAATGGCTAACCCTAACCAAGATTTGAACGGGATTCCTTTAGCCGAATCGAATGGAAAGGAGATTGGACGGGAGGAGTTCAACGAGGAGAGTTTCTTTCATCAAGAGCCACCTCCTGGGGCTCCCTTAAGGGGCAAAATAGGGTTTTCGGATGGGGGATAACAGGAAGGGAGTTTCGTGATGACGGTGGTGGGGTGTCCGACCATTATGGGAGATCTTTTGGGCAAGGGGAGTGGATGACTAGAGAAGGGAAAAAGCCGATCCATGTGGATCAGTTCATATGAGATAGGTGGAAGAAAGGTGAGATTCTCACCCTCGATACACCGAGGAAATATGGAGGGATCACGACAACTGCTACACTGGAGGAGGAAGAAGATATTGGGGCGGTGGCGATTCTAAGGTGAGAAAGTTGAAGATGGAAATGATTGATGACAAGGAAGAGGAGCAACTCAGAACTTTCAACAAACAAATTGAAGAGGATAAAAAATAATCATCTCAAGGAATAATCTTATTGAGCTGCCAATTCGTTCTCAGCACCATGGGTTTATTGTTTAGAAGGTACTTATCAGATGGAAGGATTTGCTAGAGTATGAAGACACATATGAGCCATATGAGATGATCAGGAGACCGTTCCATCTTCCACCTTGAGGACAAGGTGTTTTTT
>NW_021319518.1:3393965-3418876 GCF_001605985.2 Dendrobium catenatum | reverse complement strand
GAAGGTTGGTCGGTGCTTTTTCATCTATCAAATTTGTTCAAAGATTTTTTTTTTATTTGTTGTAAGTAACTCAAATCTCATTTTAGTTTCAATGATTTTGATTATTATATAGATTTTTTTGTATTGAACATAATTGATTATTTCCTACTACATTTTGATTTTGACATTTGCATATGCATAAGCAAAAGAAGTTGGCTGTTAACACTATAAAATAGGTTAGCTGTTAAAACATAATACCGTGTGCAGGAGGGTGGACCGACGGGCTTTCCTTTAAAGATGGCTTATGGTGTTATCTCCGTTGTAGCCTATAATAGATGACCAATTACACCGATGGATAGAGAATGACGACGTTTTACTGATTTAATGAAGTCATATGTAATGATAATTGATTAATTAAATATGATAATTGATTAATTGGATAAGTAATAATTAATATGACTAATACCCAATTGAGAATTAGTTGGGATAAAAGATGTTAAAAATACCACGTTAAAGCTAGATGTCCTACCTTGATAAATTATACATTGATGTATGCATATAATGATAGCATTGATGACATTGACAGATACATTAATATTATTGAAAGTATTTGATGCATTGATAATATATAAATAGATGAATCATATGAATAAATACAAGAGATTCTTTTAGTGATTAATGAATGATTTCTGCACTGTTATTTTATCGATTTATTTAATTTTATGCAAATTAATTTTTAGATTTATTGTAATAATTCACTACTTTTATTATTGATCATTTTGAGTTTTATTAGTAATATTTGGTTAATAATTACATTGATTGCTATTGATTATATTAGCCTGAGCATATCATATTAATTATTTAGTCCTTGCATTGAAAGTTTTAGTGAATTTTAGATTATTACTGGGATTTTGAGCTCATTATGTATATTTTAATTATTTCAGGTCAGGGAATGAGTCAGTACTAATTGGAGTGAGGTTGTCAGAGATCCTCAGATTTTCTTTAGATTTGGCTATGCATTTTTTTAATTATTTTGTAATCAGAAGTTTATGATAGATTAGTGATTATACTGATCTTCTGACTATTGTATATTAATTTTGAGAGAATGAATATTGTGTAATATTTTGAGATATGTAATTGTTAGTTGTTTTCACTGGATATAGATTTATTACTGTGATGATTTATAGAAGTTTTAGTTGATTAATTAAGAAAATAAAATAAATAATTCTTCCAAATTTGATTATGGGGAGTTACAGGCCCACCTTGTGGGGCCATGAGAGTTAATATTTACTATGTAAGGAGGAGAAATCAGGGGAGAAATAATTATGAAAGTTTATGTAGCGAAAGATGACTGACTTGAATTTATATTGGGGAGGAAATTAGGAAAGGTTTGTTTAAGGAAAGATGATTAATTTGAATTTAGATTTGGGAAGGAATTAGGAAGGTTTTATTTAAGGAAAAAGAGCTTATTTGAATTTATTGGAGGGAATTAAGAAGGTTTTGTTAAGGGAAAGAGAGCTGATTTGAATTTAAATTTGGGAGGTAAATATGATGGTTTATTTAAGTGTAATTAGGTTGTTTTATTTTTATTATGTGATTTATGTTTTCTGTAGTTTTCTTAGGAGTTGTTCCTAACAGTGTCTAGGGTTTATGGAATAGCTGATCTTCCTCTCAAATAGTAGATCACTTGTATCTTTCTTTCTCATTGAAGAGATAATAAAAAATCAGCCCATATCTTTGTATTTCTGCAGTTTCCACTTGTTTTTTTTTGCTTTTTTTAAAAAAAAACTTTAAAGACATCAGAAACATTAGAAATTAGCATAGAAAGTAAGGATTAAGGAATGAGGAATGTTTACAACACTGATGTCATTTCAGAAGCCAAAATAGAAATTTAATATTGTCAATGTTGGTGTCAGGATTCATGATGAGATCCAAATTTGAATTTTTTTATACATGTGATTAAACATTAAAAAACACATATAACGATAGATTTTTATGGTAGATGCATATTTTGAGAATAATCTCTTCTAAAGAAATGTTTTGAGCATGGGTAGAATACAAATTTGTAAGGTATGAAATGCTATTATTTTGTGTATGGACAGAATTAGCCAACAAGGAACTTTTTGATAATGTTATATTCTTCGACCTCCAAAACCACAGAAAGAGTAAGCTTGGGAGCATTCTCAGGAGATGGGCGAGGAAAAATGATGCTAGAAGGAAGTGGCCTTTTAATATTATAATTTATAAAAGCTATATGTGAAAGTCCATTAGGATACAATTTGGAATAAAATGATATATCCTCAACCTCAACCAAAGCCCTGGTCTCCTGAAGAGAGACTCTAGAGATAATATCATTGTCCATATTGATTAAAGTCCCAATCTTAGATGTTATGTACCAAAAGAAGATCAATTTGAAAGGCAAAAGGGCCAACACTTAAATCCCAATCCATTTTTTTTTTAAAATTAGTAATAGAGTTTCCATTGTTCTCATCACACAAGAGCAACAACATCAAGCCTCCATCCTACTATATTGACTGCCAAAATTAAATTCATTTGCACACATTGCATGCCAAAAGCATTTATTCACATGTATTAAGCCACATTTTTTCAATAGGCAACCACCCATATATCCTAATTAAAAAAAGTTAATTTTGTTGTACAATCATCACCATTAACATTTCAACTCTCTAAATTAGTGTTCTTTATAACCTAAAGAAATTAATGCAGCATAATAAATTATGATTAGGCTATTTTATTACATTAGGATTATTTTCATTTAAATTAAGATTTTTTGTTTTATTATATGTTAAATTACCTTTTTGAAAAATTTAAGGTAGTTTTAATAATGTTATGTTAATTTGATTTTCTTGTAACTCTATTTCTCTGAATAATGGGTGTCTTTTAATACAAGAATCAATGGAATAAATATGGTTGGTTTTTAACTAATTATCTCTCTTTCTTTTCTCGTCTCTCTCCCATTTCCTCTTTTGCCTCTCCCTCTATCTTGTTGTATATTTTTTTTCTTCTTCCTCTCTTCTCTCTCTCTATGCAAGAGGTTGTACCTTGGTGTATGCTTTCTGCTGATGTTATTTTTTTTGTTGATAAGATTAGAGTGTAATATCCGGTTTGGCTGGGCCGGTTCACCCGAACCGGCTAGCCTTCTAAATAAAAGACGCAACCCCTGTTGGGGTCGATATTGCTCCTTTTCACGAAACAGAGGGGGGCGGACGACCGAGAGCTTCGTGCGAGAGCGAGGTAAGTTTGTTTTTCCTAATTTTAGCAAGCGACTGTGTTGGAGGGTAAGATTAAACCATTCATTTTTATTCCTATCGATAAGAAAGTGCTAAATTTGGAAGAATTTTCAACGAATGAGAGGAATGAACGAGGGAAAGAGGGAAGAAGGTTTGTTAGTTTTCTTTTCAATTTTTTTTCATAAATTGTGTCATTTTACCTCATCTAAAGCAAATAATATGTTATTAAAGGAGAAGATGAAGCAATTAGAAGGCAAAGAGAAAGAATTTTAAAGGAGGAAGAAGAATACAGGGATTTTGAGAAAATTCCTATTTGTAAGTGATTTCTTCATGTTATAGCTTTATTTATATTTTGTTAATTAATTTTTTTTTAAAGTTATAATGTACAATTTTAAAGATTTTGGAGAGAGAGAGATTAAGGTTGTAGTAGTTGATCAGCCAATGATTCAACAAGAAAGGGGAAATTGATATTCGATGTTGTACCCTACGTCAAAGACTTGAAAGATTCAAAATGGGTATCTTCGGAGCTTTCTTTACTGTATTCTTTTCTATTTAAAAGAAGCATGTTATCTAAACATTTTAAGACTCATGAATTATTTTATAATTATTAATTATTATGAAATATGAAATGTATATAAAATATGAAATGTGTATACATGTATATATGTATTTGAAAGTAATTGTATGTAAAGGAAAAGCATGCAAGGAATATACAGTAAAGTTATAAAGCCTTTATACTTATATGTTTATCAAAAGTAGATATATGAATGAATGATATACAAATGAAGGAAAGATAAATTAAAAGAGGAATGAAAAAGAAAAGGAAAAGGAGATGCATGCAAAATGTACAAGAGTTCACCCCTGTATGGTACTGCCTAGGGAAGCAACGTACATGTGCACGTTAAAAGGAAAAAGTTATGAAAAAGAAAAAAGGAAAAAAGGAAAATGAAAATGAATGTACCTTTTGATACAAATAGACGGTGCTCATGTACAAAATAAATGGAAAAAGAAATATATATTAATGCGAATGCTATAAATGAATGTAATATAGTGTGGATAGAGGAATGAAGGAAAATATGAGATAGTATAGATAAATAAATGAAGGGAATGAAATGAATCGAAAAAGGATATATATATATATCTCAAATGATAAATTAATGAACATATAATTAAAAATTATATATATCGTACTTAATGCAAGTAAATTATTTTAGCAGTTTCCCATTGAGTTTATTTTGTAAACTCATTCCACTAATTAACTGTTTCAGGTAATTCTTCAAAGATTTAGAAATGACAAAAAGAGAAGAGTTCGTCTATAGAAGACAGCGTGCAACTGATAATAGGTAAATTGTGATTTAAAAAAAAATTATTAAGTATTTGAGGAATTTTTATTAGTGGCTCTTCAGATTTAAGGAAAGAGAATTTGATGTTTTAATGTTGTAGTGTTTATGAATTAAAATGAATTTTTCTACCATCCGATTTTTAGTTCCCGTCTCCTTAAATCGAGCATCTGGGGCGGGTCATGACAAAAATGGTATCAAAGCCAATTAAGATATGAATCATCCTGGAAGAGCCATTAGGATGACTATTAATAATTTAAAAAAATTAATATAAAATGAATATCTTTTTGTAATCATGGACCAAAATGATCTTATAGAAGAGGAGGAAATAAAGGAAATGGAAAGACTAGTGCCTTATATTAATGTTAACCTTGATGCACTTGCACAAATTATGATAGCTATGACTCAGTCTATTCAAGACTCAAGGAATCAATCATCAGGAAGTAGCAATGGCGGTGGAATGCCTATGGATAAGTATCTCAAACTGTTTCAAGATATGAGACTAACATTATTTAAGGGAGTTGAGAGACCAATAGAAGCTGAAAATTGATTACTAAGAATTGAGAAGATTTTAGAATGAATGAATTGTCCAGAGGAGAGAAAAGTTTCCTTGGCAACCTTTGCGCTTGATGGAGAAGCTGAAAGGTGGTGGAGAGGGTTATATCAATATAAATTTGAAGGAATCCCTAACATGCAAAACAAATGGGATGACTTCACTCAGGTATTTAGAGACTCGTTTGTGCCTCTTTCTGCGAGAAGGCAGATGCAAGATAAATTCATGAGATTGGTACAGGGAGAAAGGTCAGTGATACATTATGAGGCTGAATTTACCATCATCCAGATATGCTCCCGAGTTAATACAGACAGCAGAGGAAAAATGTCATAAATTTTTATCTAAATTGAAGGATGCAATTAGGCAACCTCTTATTCCATTTGGAATTGAAGATTATGCAGTGCTAGTGAAAAGAGCTAGGAGGGTAAAAATGGACATGTAAAATACTCAAAGGAGACAGAACTTTTAGAAGAGGAAAAGTAGCGAGATTATGAGAGTTTCTCTAGATTCACATGGCAAATCGCTTCCATAAACTGGAAAGTTTAATTGGAAGAAAACTAAGTTCAGTAGCAATGATAATTCAAGTGTAAAGAGTTGCAGCAAGTGTGGAAGGCAACATAAAGGAGAATGTTTATCAGGTACAAATACTTGCTTTTAGTGCCATCAACTAGATCATAGAACCAAGAATTGTCCTATTTTGGGGCAAATACCAACAAGAGAGTCAAAGACAAATATTGGATCTTAAAGAAATGTGGGAAGACCAAGAATAGTAGAATCAGCTTCTTCTACTTCATGATCAAGTCAAGACCGACATAATACTCTGCCTATAGTATATACATTGACTCAGAAGGATGCTAAGGATTCACCTGAAATTGTTATAGGTGATAAAAATGAAAAATGAATAAATATGTATTATGAAAATATTGTTAAAAAAATGATGTATGTTTATGTTTTTCTTATGTAAAATTTTATAGGTATGGTGATGATTTAAGGAAAGTTTGTTCAGATTCTGCTTGATACAGGAGCTTCACACTCCTTCATTTTAGAAGAATTTATTAAGTCAGTTGGGATGAATATTTATGAGATAATTGTAATTTTGAAAGTTTTAATGCCAAATGTATCTATTATGAATGTAAATGGTTTATATCAAGTGGCTTTTAAAATAAATGAAAGAGAGCTTGAATCAATAGTGAATGTTTTGCCATTACGAGAATTTACATGATATTGAGTATAGATTGGTTATCAAAACACTTTGTAATTATTGACTACAACAGGAAAATTGTTAAATTTAATTTTTCGAAAAAAAAGGGAATTGAAATTCTATGAAGAAAGGAGAATTTCTTTAATGATAATCACTTATATAAAAGCATGCAAATTTGTATCCAACAGATGTCTCACTGTTTTCGTACTTAAGTAAATGATACAAATAAGAAAGTTAAAGAGTTGAAAGATATACCTGTAATCAAAGAGTATTCAGATGTGTTTTTGAATGATTTGTCAGGATTACCACCAGAAATAGAGATAGATTTCACTATTGAGTTGATAGCATATTCAGAACCAGTGACAAGGGCACCTTACATGATGTTAGTCAAAGAGTTATTAGAGCTGAAAAGTCAGTTACAGAAATTGCTAGATAAGGGGTTTATCAGTCCAAGTTCCTCACCATAGGGAGCTCCAGTACTGTTTATAAAGAAAAAAGATGGTAGCTTCAGAATGTGCATAGATTATAGATAACTAAATAAGCTTACTATTAAGAATAAATATCCTTTTCCCAAATAGATGATCTTTTAGACCAACTAGAGGGAGCTATAGTTTTCTCTTAGATAGATTTGCATTCTGAATATCATCAGGTATGCATCAAGGAGGAAGATATATCAAAGACAGCTTTCAGAACTAGATATGACTACTATGAGTTTGTGGTAATGCCATTTGGAGTGACAAATGCACCTGCTGTATTTATGGATTTGATGAACAGAATTTTTAAGTCATTTTTGGACAAATTTGTGATTGTGTTTATCGATGACATTCTAATTTATTCAAGAGATGAAGAGAGTCATTCCAGTCATCTACAAGCAGTGTTACAACATTAAAGGATAACAAGTTGAATTCCAAATTTTTAAAATGTGAATTTTGGCTGAGCAGTGTAATTTTTCTTGGACATGTGATTATTGGTGAAAGTATTTCAGTTGATCAGAATAAAATTCAAGCCATTTCAGATTGGCCACAGCCAACGACAGTTTCAGAGGTGAGTTTTTTGGGTTTTGCTGGTTATTACAGGAGATTTGTAGAGAGGTTCTCTCATACTGCAATATCGTTATCTAGATTAACTTGGAAAATAATGAAATTTGAATGGAGCGATCAGTGTGACGACGCTTTTTAAAAATTAAAGAATTATTTAATGATTGATCCATTTTGATAATTCCATCAGGTTCAAAAGGGTTTTAAATTTTCTGTGATGCTTCATTGAGAGGACTTGGATGTGTACTGATGCAGCATGGTAGAGTGGTAGCTTATGCTTCAAGACAACTGAAAACTCATGAAAGGAACTACCCCACTCATGATTTAGAATTGGTAGCTGTAGTTTTTGCACTCAAAATATGGAATCAGATGCGAAGTGTTTATAGATCATAAGAGTCTCAAGTACATTTTCAATAAAAAAACTTAATTTGAGATAGAGAATGTGGTTAAAGCTTATTATGGATTATGATTTGGACATACAGTATCATCCAGGAAAAGCAAATGTGATTGCAGCTGCACTTAGCAAAAAAGCCCTTGGAAAATCAAGCTGGTTAATCACCCAATATGAACAGATTATTAAAGATATGAAAAGATTAGAGCTTTCAATGGTCAATCAAAAAATACAAAAGATATGATTTTAAATCAGCTGATGATTCAATCTACTTTGAAGGATATAGTGCTTAATGCATTGTCTCAAGATAAAAAATTTCAGGACGTCTTAAAGAAAGTACAAGCATGACAGAGAACTTTGAAGTTGATGGAGAAGGATTATTAAAGTATAAAGGCAGAATCTGTATTCCATATTTTGAAAATTTAAGAAAGGAATTATTAAAAGAAACCTCTCAAATTATGAAATTCATCCAGGCAGTACAAAGATGTATCATGAACTAAGAGGATTATTTTGGTGGCCAGGACTAAAGAGGAATGTTGCAGAATTTATATCAAAATATATCCCCTATCAGATGATTAAAGCGGAACATCAAAAGTCTAGTGGTCAACTACAACTTTTACTTATACCTGAGTGGAAATTGGAAGACATTGCAATGGATTTTGTGATTAAATTACCCAGGTCAAGACAGAGTCGAGATGCAATATGGGTTATTATAGACGATTAACCAAGTCAGCTCATTTCTTACCAATCAGGCAGACAGATTCAGTGGAGAAGCTGTCAAAACATAGAAATAATCTGTTGATGAAATTGTGAGATTGCATGAAATTTCAAAATCTATAGTTTAAGACAGAGATGCCTATTTCACTTCTAGATTGTGGAAGAAAATTCAAGAAGCTATGAATACTAGATTGACTTTTAGTACATCATTTCACCTTCAGACAGATGAGCAATCTGAAAGGACAATTCATACTTTGGAGGATTTATTACGGTTGTGTGTATTAGATTTTGAAGGAAATTGGGAGATTCATATATAATTGATTGAATTTGCATACAATAACAATTTTCAATCTAGTATTGGAATGACACCATACGAGGCTCTTTATGGGAGGAAGTGCAGAAACCCTTGTGTTAGGTAGAAATAGGTGAAATAAAAATAATTAGAACTGAACTGATAGATGAGGCTACAAGAAAAATCAGATTGATCAGAGACAGACTAAAGACAATTCAAGATAGGCAACGAAATTGTTATGATGCAAAGCATAGACTAGTTGAGTTTGAAGTCGAAGAAATTATTTTCTTATAAGTCAGCCCAATGAAAGGTGTGCAAAGGTTTGGAAAGAAGGAAAATTGAGTCCAATATTCACAAGTTCTTTTGAAATCATTGAGAGAATTGGAAATATGGCTTATAGATTTGATCTGCCAATGCATATGCAAGGAATTCATAAAGTGTTTCATATATTAGTACTCCGGAAGTATGTCTCAGATGAATGCAAGAGAATCCAGTGCAAATCAATTGACTTTCTGCCTGATTTGAAATATGTTGAGGAACCTGAATGATTACTGGATTATGATGTAAAACAGTTGAGGCATAAGACAATATCTTTTGTGAAGATTTTATGAAAGCATGGATCAGAACGAGATGCCACCTGGGAGAGGGAAGCATAAATGAGAAGTCAATATCGCTATTTATTCAACTAAGGTATATTTGGTTTTCTTATACTTGATTGAATTTTGAGGACGAAATTTTTTTTAAGGGAGGGAGATTGTAATATCCAGTTTGGCTGGGCTGGTTCATCCGAACCAGCCAACCTTCTAAATAAAAGATGCGACCCCTGTTGGGGGTCGATACTGCTCCTTTTCGTGAAACAGAGGGGGGCAGACGATCGAGAGCTTCGTGCGAGAGCGAGGTAAGTTCGTTTTTCCCAATTTTAGCAAGCGACTGTGTTGGAGGATAAGATTAAATCATTCATTTTCATTCCTATCGCTAAGGAAGTGCTAAATTTGGAAGAATTTTCAATGAACGAGAGGAACGACCGAGGGAAAGAGGGAAAAAGGTTTGTTGGTTTTCTTTTCATTTTTTTTGTTTATAAATTTTGTCAGTTTATCTCATCTAAAGCAAATGATATGTTATTAAAGGATAAGAGGAAGCAATTAGAAAGCAAAAAAGAAAGAATTTTGAGGGAGGAAGAAGAATATAGGGATTTTGAGAAAATTCTTATTTGCAAGTGATTTCTCCATGTTATAGCTTTATATAAATTTTGTTAATTAATTATATATATATTTTTTAAAGTTATAATGTACAATTTTAGAGATTTTGGAGAGAGAGATTGAGATTGTAGGAGTTGATCAACCAAGGATTCAATAAGAAAGGGGAAATTGAGATTCGAGATTGTACCCTACGTCAAATACTTGAAAGATTCAAAGTGGGTATTTTCGGAGCTTTCTTTGCTGTATTATTTTCTATTTAAAAGAAGCATGTTACCTAAACATTTTAAAACTCGTGAATTGTTTTATAATTATTAATTATCATGAAATATGAAATGCATATAAAATATGAAATATATATACAAGTATATATGTATGTGAAAGTAATTATATGTAAAGCAAAAGCATGTAAGGATTATATAGTAAAGTTATAAAGCCTTTATATTTATATGTGTATCAAAAGTAGATGTATGAATGAATGATATACAAGTGAAGGAAAGATAAATTAAAAGAGGAATGAAAAAGAAATGGAAAAGTATATGCATGCAACATGTACAGGAGTTCACGCCCGTATGGTGCTGCTGGGGAAGCAACATACCTGTGTACGTTAAAAGGAAAATATTATGGAAAAGGAAAAAGGAAAATGAAAATGGATGTACCTTTGATACAGATAGACGATTCTCCTGCACAAAATAAATGGGAAAAGAAATATATATTAATGCAAATGCTATAAATGAATGTAATATAGTGTGGATAGAGAAATTAAGGAAATATAAGATAGTATAGATAAATAAATAAAGGGAATGAAATGAATCGAAAAAGGATATATATATCTCAAATGATAAATTAATGAACATATAATTAAAAATTATATATATCGTACTTTATGCAAGTAAATTGTTTTAGCAGTTACCAACTGAGTTTACTTTGTAAACTCATTCCACTAATTAACTATTTCAGCCTTTCAGGTAATTCTCCAAAGATTTAGAAATGATAGAAATAGAAGAGTTCGTCTATAAAAGATGGCGTGCAATTGATAACAGGTAAATTTTGATTTATATATATATATGAAGTATTTGAGGAATTTTTGTTAGTGGCTCTTCAGATTTAAGGAAAGAGAATTTGATGTTTTAATGTTGTATTGTTTATGAATTGAAATGAATTTTTCTACCGTCCGACTTTTAGTTTCTGCCTCGTTAAATTGAGCATCCGGGCCGAGTCGTGACCGAGAGGGAGTTAAAGGTACACTTGAATTATGGAGGTCAACCTTAAAGTCTAAAGGTTTTCATTTGAGTAGATCTAAAACTGAATATATTGAGTGTAAATTTAATAGTAATAGATCTAGTGAGGGGATTGTAACTTGGGCGATCAAGTCATTAATAAGAGTACACGCTTTAGATATCTTAGATTTATTGTTCAAAGTGATGGTGTAATAGATGGGGATATTATTAATAGAATTCAAGTTGGATGGTTGAAGTGGAGGAATGCATTGGGCTTGTACGCCCCCCTCAAACTTAAGGGAAAATTCTATAAGATGGTGGTGAGACCTACAATGCTTTTTGGTGCATAATGTTGGCCATTCAAAGAGACTCATAATATTATTAAGTTAAGTGTTGCAAAGATGGGGATGCTTAGGTGTATGAGTAGCTTTACTCTTAGAGACAGTATTTGAAACGAGCATATACGTGAAAAGGTTGGAGTAGCTCCAGTGAAAGATAAGATTAGAGAGAGCCGCCTTAGATGGTTTGGTCACATAAAACAGAAGCCTTCCAATGACTCGTTTAGGAGAGTAGTTGTATTATATTTAGCTTATGTTAAGAAAGGTAGAGGTAGACCTAAAAAAACTATTAGAAAATATCAGAATTTACCTTTTTTTATTAGATTTAAATGAGAATTTGACTCTTAATATGACACAATGGATAAAAATAATTCATGTAGCTGACCCGATATATTGGGATAAAGGCTAATGTTGTTGTTGTTTGTTGTTGCCTCTTCTCTCTCTCTCTCTCTCTCTCTCTCTCTTTTCTCTTGGGTTCCTCTTTTCAATACCCTTTTTCTTTTCCGTTCTCCTTCGACTTCCACAGCCTTCTATCACTTTTATTAAGTTATACTAATGAAACATTTCACATGCATTTGGTCCAAATTATTTTAGCATTTTTAGAATGTTTTGTAATTTGATGTATGTAATTTTGATCAAAAGACAATTATAATTATAATTATTTTCATGTAAATCCAAATTACAGATGCTTAATATCACAACGTCACTCAGAGTTGTCAGAGGGGACACAATCATATTCATAACTTTTTTTTCATATTTATTTAATATAGTGCTCAGTTGGTTTCATATAATATTTTACATGAGTGAAAAAATTTCAGTTTATCATAATAGGTTTGGAACAAATATGGACGGGTGGTGAGTTGTCTTAGCGCTTAAATAGGTCATGATCATTGGTTTGAACAGTGTCATGAGGACAATCGCTGCGCTTGACTACTACTCAAAAAATGTATTCTTATCATGCTATTATATTGCATGAAGATGATCTATTTAGCCTATTATAGTGCAAACAATTTTGTCATGAACTCGATGTAAACTTGGAAATAATGTTTATGCACTTTGTAATTACAGTTTTACTTTTGTCACGAGCTTGAACACCTTCTGCGATCTTTGTGAGCATCATCACATGCCAATAGCTTATGGTCATTGGTTGTGAGAGAGAAGTTGAAATTTAATGAAATATTTGTATAAACTCTAATTTTAATTACAACTGAGACATTCTTGAAAATTAGAAATTGATTGTAGATACTTCTAGTATGTTTCAATTGAAGCAAAGATGCAACTCCAACGGGTTCCAAATGATGGATGCTGGGTCCAATTGCTTATAACTACTTGGGTTTTTGTTGCACACAATTGCTTATGAATTTCACATTTTTAGTGTTAAGATCTTCTCCTCATCCACTGCTGGTCTATTACAAGCAATCTATGAAGCACAGCTATTTCCAAATAAATGTCAAATTCTCTTGATGCTTACGAATGCTCACTTATTATGGGATACTCTAGAATACCGTGTCAGTTATACCATATGTTGCATCCTATATAACTTACAAAATTGGGTAACTGAATAAACATGTCACACACATTATAGAAAGTTTTTAAATGGTAGTTATCTGTTTCAAATTTTAACAGATTCAATGTGATTTTAGTGGTTCGTAGGGCCTTTAGTTTCTTAATTTTATATGTTCTTTCTAATAGCACAATTTGATTAAAATCCATATTTGTAAATGATATTTTATTTTCATCTGGTCCGCTTGTGTTAATAAATTGTTATATTGGCACTTACATTAATATACTTTTGCATTCATGTATTCCAAGGTGCCTTATGTTATAGATATATAAATGTATTTTTATGCCTTCAATTTTTGCTTTTCCCGGATTCATATGGAACCAAGATCCTTGTGAAAAAATCAAGAATACTTTTCTCATCTTATAACACTTAAATTGGAAAACATTGGTTTACATCTATACCAATTTGTTTTTAGATGGGTCGAACATTAATATGAGGAAAAGCAGTTATGTCCTTTCACCAGGGATAAGTTGATCTGTTGTTGTTTTTTTTTTTTTAATCCTTTTGTTGGCAAAGAAATTATGCTCCAAGTCTTATGTTAGACCGGTCCACTCGACTGGTCCAGCCGGTCCATACGGGACTGGCTTATGGACAACAGAGGTGGAACTTCTCTGCCTCTTGCATATGCCAATCAAACCACCCAGTTCAAAAGAGGATATTAGGAAAGTTTTAGGCGGAGTTTAGGAGGGAAATTTGAATGTAGGGACTGTTTAGAGATTTCCTTTTGGATTGTATGCATTAAATAGTTTGTTGTCCTATGATTTGGGCATCTTGAATTTGGCTGAAATTTTAGATCTCTTATAGATTTTTGGGCTCTAGCAGCATCTAGACATTTGGGAGTGCCGGATGTTCCTCTCTAATTGAAGATCCACTTGTATCTTATATTTTCTTTTATAAAACTTTCAATAAAAAAAATGTTCTTGTGTGTTCTATTTCTAATTTTCTTGTTGTTGGTTTTCTGAAATTGCTGAAATCAAATTTCAGCTTTTCCCTAAATTTCTACAAGCACTTCCTATCATCTTATTGACTGTCTTCGCTTCTTTTGGCATAGAATAGATATATTTGCAGCATACATAGACCTTTTACCGTTACTTTCTCTCCTCCGTTGGACAAGAACCTAACTCATGTACCTGATACTTGCTGCTACATCTTATCTGTTTAAGATTGATTCTTTTTTCTTCCTTAACGTTGCCCTGAGGGATCAGATTAAAATGAAACCTCTTTCACGAGCACATTGAACTATATAGGAGCTTAAAAGCCATTTTCAAGGCCATTCAATCAATCATTATGAAATACGTCTCTCCATCTGGTAATCGTCTCCTTTAATGCAACCACCAAAATAAAATAACCAAGAAAGGCCTTTAATGCTTGGCAGGTGTGGGGATTGGCACAGGGTTGGGCTGTGAGTTCTGGTGCAATAAACTTAATCCAACTCCTTACAAAGGCTACCCATTCATTGCTAAAAAAATATACCTTGAGGAAAGAGATTGTCCGGAAGATGAGAACTTGGGGTAAATGTAATCTGAACACTGCGGTCAGCAGCTGCTGTGAATTAGTCTTCACACGACTTATCATCATTTTCTCATTAATTACCCTGTGATAACAGCATTGATTTTGTCATCAATGTGATGAAGGCTTCAAAATTTTGAGTTAAATGATGTTGTGATTGGATTAAAAAATTGCTATGGTTCTATCTATAGACCAGAGCCTACTATACCTGCATATTGTTGCAAGCATCATCTTGTCATGAATCATGCCATACTTAAGAGCTGGATTTCTTATTTAGCTTTTCATTCAGCGGAAACGTCTGCATGCAAATTATGCAATTGCTTTCTATTGCTTGAAAATACTTGAATCTTTTTCTGTTGTAGTTTGGGTTGGGAAGCACGTGTCATTTCAAAAATTTTCTGCATCTGCTGTGCTTGATTTTTCTTATCTTATTAATGTTTGTTTATCTATTTCATCAAATCCTGCACCAATTTCATAAAATTTATGACTGAATGTCTTGCTTTGGCAATTTCATCTGGTGATATGGTTTAATTTCTGTAAAAAAATAGAAAGTACACAAGAATGAGTGCATGAAGGGTCTCTTCTTGTTACAAGCAAGCCGTTCCTCTTTTGCTATAACTTGAATCATGTATTTGCAATGATTCTCAATCATGTTTATGGCATCAGAATGTACCATCGAAGTATTAAAGAGACATGGATTACATAGAAGTGTGGATCTACTAATTTTTCCATGTTCTTGAACCAGAAAGCCATTGCCTGAATCAAATACTTGAAATTCTGTGACTATAAATTGTATTTTTCTAATTGATGGTTCCTACTACTAAATTCACTTATCACTTATCCTATATTGATTATCTAGACTCCTGTATAAAATATGTTCACTTCATTGATTCTTGTAAAATCATAAACTTGTATGACATATATTCAATGTTTAAAATTGCGTATTCGGGTATTGAGGCGTTTTTCATTCGTGAGGCGAGGCGTAAGCCTCAAGGCGTTTTGAGGCGTAAGCCTCAAAATCAAAAGATTGCGTAAATATAAAATGATAAATTTTTTATATTCTAATGAGTGAATAATATAAAACATAAAAAAATATAAGATATGAAGTGAAATCAAAATATCCCAATAATAAGACAATATGAAATATAGTTCAACTCAAAATTCTATCTTTCCCAAATCCCTGTATTCTTTTCATTAACATATAATTCCAATTTCCAAAAATAAATAGCAATGACATATCACATAAGAACTCAAGTCATCAGCACTGTCATCACTAAGGGGCTATTCATTTGAATCATCATTATGATGAACTGCTCTCTCCCCTTCCTCCTCTCCTATAGAGTCCAATGTCGGGCATTTACTTCAAGATTTATGTAATTTTTAATATATATAGCGTGAGGCGTAAGCCTCATGCCAGTGAGGCGAGGCGGGCCTCAAGGTGGGCCTCAACCAAGTTGAGGCGCAAGCCTCATAAAAAAAACTAGAGGCGTAAGCATCGAGGCGTTTTTTACTGGAATTGCGCAAAGGCGGGCCTCAAGGCGAGCCTCATATTGCGCAATTTTAAACCATGCATATATTTAACAATGTAGGTTAAGATGAGTTGCCTAAATTTACTATTTGGATGCTTCCTGAAAGAAACTAACTTGTATGCATGCTAGGATCTATGCTTGTGAATTCCCCAAGAGGAACAATTTATTAGTGATTTTTACTGCTTAGAATTAATTTGAATAATTTGACTAATGTGACATGGTTCATTCTCGGCATATTACTATTATTATATGTCTTCTTTTTAAATCTACTTTTGTGAATAATGTAAAATTTTACAAACATGTGTGAAAACTAGCAGAACTTTATGTTTTCTTGAATATTGCAATTATTCAGTGAATGATAATTATGCTAATAGATACACGTGCAAGTATGTATTTGCTTATGTTGAAATAGAATGCTCATACACGGTTTTTCAGTCTTCTGGACAATTTCCATTTTGACTCTTTCCTGTACTATGCTCTTCCACGGATGGCAATGATGTGTAAATTGAAAACCCTTTTACATAATTTAGAAACGGCGTTAAAGCTCGACAGTCTAGTTGGTGATGTTGAAGATGCTGTTTCTTCTTCCGTGATTGGAAAGTTGAAATCTCCCCGGGGAGCGAGTTCAGAGGTGACCTTCATTTGCTAAAATTGAAATGTAAATCTCAGTATAGTCATATGCCACTAACCAGTTTCCATGGGCTTCATTGCCTTCACAGGAAACTCACCTGGTAGCCATTAGCTCTCTGAAACAGATCGAAGACATTTTAACATCTATTAACAAAGCTAGGCCTCAGTGGTCTCGTCTTGTCTCAGCTGTAGATCACAGGATTGACCAAGCTCTGGCCATTCTCCGGCCACAGGCAATTGCAGACCATCGATCTCTTCTTTCATCTCTTGGATGGCCCCCTCCACTTGCTGGTTCAAGTCTTTCAGGCAAAAACACTGGGAAATCACCAGAATTTTCCAATCCTCTCCTAACAATGGAGGGAGAGCTAAAGGGAAAATATTGTGTAAGTTTCCTCTCCCTTTGCCATTTGCAGGAGCTGCAAATTCGTAGAAAGGCTCGTCAACTCGAGGGCTATAACATAGTGATAGACCTCCACCAACCACTCTGGGTTATAGAGGAACTAGTGACTCCAATCTCACTAGCAACACAGCCTCATTTTTCCAAATGGTTAGACAAGCCCGAGTTTATTTTCGCTCTCATTTTCAAGATCGCTAGGGATTATGTCGATTCCATGGATGATATATTGCAACCATGGGTAGACAAAGCACGACTTGTTGGATACAGCTGCAGGGAAGAGTGGATATCTGCAATGGTTGCCTCCCTTTCTACTTATTTGGCTAAAGAGATCTTCCCCAAGTATACCGAGCACATAGAGTCTGACAGGTTGAGATCATCATGGCTTCAACTGATAGACCTGATGATATCTTTTGATAAAAGAATGCAGTCTCTATTGGCAAACTCAGGCTTACTGATTTCACTAAGTGAAGTTGACAACCAGCGTAGCATCTCAGCTCTCTCTGTATTCTGTGACTGTCCAGATTGGCTCGACATATGGGCGGAAATCGAACGGGAAGAGATGTTAGAGAAGCTAAAGTCAGCAATACAAATCGAGAAGAACTGGAATACAAAGCTTCAAGTTACTATCCTGATGTCAGGCTCTCAGGATTACAAGTCTCCTGCAGTCTCCAGTATTTTTCTCGAATGCCTCTCGCTTCTTATTGACAGAGCACGGTCTCTCCCAAGCATTTCTTTGAGATATAAGTTCATAAAATCGACAGGATCACCCATAATCCAAGACTTTTTAGATTGCTTGCTAAGAAGGTGCCAGGAATCTGAGGGTCTCACTGCTTTGGCTGATGACAATGCAATGATAAATGTTTCCTGCTCCATCAATGCAGCCCGGCACTGTGAGTCAACCTTAACAGAATGGTGTGAAGACATATTTTTCCTTGAGATTGAAACTGCTGAAGGAAGTGGTGTCTTTGACGAGGAGATCAAAGGAATGAAAGACTTCCAAGATGAATGGTCCGAGAAGATATCAACAGTTATTTTAAGGGGATTTGATGCGCGGTGCCGAGATTACTTAAAAAACAAGAAGCAGTGGCAGGAGAAGAGCGACGAAAGCCGGGTAGGCCTCAAAGCCTTCATTGCTGCTCTAGACTATCTCCAAGAGAAGATCTCAAAGCTTGAAGGAGAGTTGAATGCTATTGACTTCACCAGAACCTGGAGAAGAGTGGCCTCTGGTGTTGATCAGCTAGTGTTTAATGGAGTTATTGCAAGCAATACAAAGTTTTCCGATGCCGGTGTTCAAAGGTTTGTAAGTGATATTGATATCTTGTTTGGTGTTTTCTCAGCTTGGTGTTTAAGACCTGGAGGCTTTTTCCCTAAGCTGAGTGAGGGAACAAGGCTTCTGAGAATGGAGGAGAAGCAACTCAGGCATGAATTGGTGAAGGGAAAGGATAAATGGTTACAAGAAAATGGCATAAGACATCTAACTTTATTAGAGGCAGAAAAGATTGGGAAGAACAGAGTTTTTGTAGTATGACAAATTTTTGTTGTTTTTTAAGTTCGAACTGGGTTCTCTTCTGTCGGTTCTCGCTGCAAGGAGGGAATGAACTGGGAGGATGAGCTCTGCTGGATAAAATTCAAGTCTTCGGAAACTTTTTGTATATGAGGTTTGTGTTGGCTGTGCTCTTTATCATATATTAGTACTGTTTTATTCTGATTTATTTATCTTAGATAATGTAATACTTCACTTAATTCTTTCACAGAAGATAAAGAACAACAACAATATATCTTCAAATCCTTGTCCTGATTTCAAACCCAAGCTCATTGGCTCGCATCAATATGTTATTTTTGGCAAATGTTCTCTCTCTCTCTCTCTCTCTCTCATCTCAATCTCTGCCAGAATAACAGGAAAGTTCGGAGGAATTTTGGTTAGGAAGAAACCTTGGAAGTAATTTTCTTCTAATTAGAGAAGTTTTCTTCTCAAAAGGGTTGAAGGTGTCAGAAGATTTATGTGAACATGTACAGATTCAAGAATAATGTTTCGTTTGGGACAAATTTTTTGTCGCTTATTAAAGTAGCTTTTTAGTATAAATTTTTTTTTTGTATTAAAAAGTTATTTTAAGAAGCAACAAAAAAGTTGGGATGAAACCTAAATCTTCAGCTAAATATTTTTGCAATATGATAATTTTGATTGTGATGCTAATTATGTTGTTGATTTACTCCTATTAATTTGTGGTGGATAGATATTTGGCTTCAGATTATATGGGGATTCATTGTGTTGATATCATGCTTCGGATTTAAAAATTTATTGAAAGTAATGAAAAAATATTGATTAAAAGTTGTCCCAAATGAAGCTAAATGCTTTTTTATTCTTTCAATATTACACTTAATTAGTTAGAATTGCTTTGAATCTTACTTTAAAAAGACATTGGTGAATGATCTTAGATGTATGAGGATATAAGCATTTATTTTCATGCATATTTTATCATTTATAAAAAAATAAGTAAAATATGAAATAATTAAAATTATAAATCAAAATTATACGTTCCCTTTAAGGGGATGTTTGGTTGGCTGAAAAAGAAATGCAATATAAAAGAAATAGTTTGGGGATGTTAGGAATAGTGTAAAATGAATGTATGAGATTACTTTTTAGATTTGGTTTGAAGTAAAATGAATGTAATGTAAACTGTAAATACTATCGAGAGTCGTGGTCAGTGGCGGTTGGAAGTGGGGGGTCATTGATAATGATGGTAGACAGCACCGGCTGGTGTTGACTATTTCTTGATTAAACATTAAATCAACACGAATATTGATGAAACTCAATCCATATATATATATATATATATCTCTCTTATGTTGTAGACCTTAATCAACTGCGTGATTTTGAGTTTTAGGATATTTAAAATAATAGGCACAAATTAGTAGAAAAATAACCATTTCCCTTAGAAAAACAAAAGAATGTCAAATTTTCCAAAAAAAAAAAAAAATTGAGTGGGTAAATTTCCCAGCCTTAAATCAGAATACATATGCTTAATTATTTATTTAAAATAATTTGCTAAATCTTACCTTATAAACCTGATTTAGTAAATTCAACCAAATTTAAATCTACTAAAAATTGAGATATTTTAATATCCAATTTGTAAGCATTTAGTGGAAATTAATTAACTAAACAAAACTTTATGAGGAGCTTACACATTTAATTTCATCAATCAAACCTTCACATCAGCTGGCATGACAGATACTAAACCATTTGAGACATATGTCGTCCTTAAATCAATACAAGAAAGCAGCCATTATTCTGATAATGATATTATTTCAGATATTTTTGCTCGAATATTAAAGACCATTTGAAGACTGAGGATCTGTTTGGAATGACTGTAATTTTTTTATAAAGGTTGTTGTGGTGAAAGCAACTTTTTTGAAAGTTGCTGTATAAAACAGCTTCCAAACATAAAAATTTATTGAAAGTAGAAACCAAACAAAAATTATGGTTGTCATCTGAAAAGCAAAGCAATAAGAAAGACATACCAAACGAAACATTGGTCAAGTTTTAGCTCCAATTGAATTTTGATCGAGCTAAATGAGCGGAATCTAGAGTCAAGACTTCTACTTGGTCAAATCTTTGAGCTAAACTTGGATCAAATTGATCCAACTCGAAATTATAGTCATGTAAGGTCAAAATTTATTCAGTTTGATCTATGAGAAGATTTTAAGCTTGAGCCGAATCGCTCTCACCTCTATATGCTATAAATGCATCTCCTACCGAACTCCTCATTTTTTCATTTCAAAATATAGTAATAGCTATATCAAACAGTAATTCGTCTCCCAACGAACTCCATTTCTAACATCAAAATAGGATATTCCATGTAGATTCTTTCTTATCTTCATTTTCGATAAAAATTTTGATTTTGGTGAGTACTGCAACACCTGTTCACAGTCACAAAATACGTTTTTTTTTGTCATTCGAACGAAAGCTCCCGATAGCTATAAACAGACATTTGCAGTTCGACTAGAGATGCCCTAGGAAATTTATGCATTTCTTCCCATTTGAGCCGACAACATAGCATTTGATAATAAAAGGGGGAAGAACTGAGGGAAAGCACTGATCATATCTCATGTGCAATGCATCTACAAGAGGTAGCAAGGGAAAAACAGAACAATTAATATAAAAATTTAAAAATTGTTTCTTTTCTCTTTGCACATTCATGCAAAAGTACTTAAGTACTTCATTCTCATAATGGAGTAATTAACTTGCTTGTCTTTGTTTTTGTCTCCTCCATATGTTAATATTATTGTAGATCTTTGTTTGTAGAAAATGAGAATTTATGTTAGGCTTCTCTTTAGAATGTGTTGGATTAATTTGTAATATCCAAAGTTTAAATTGAAATTAAAATTTCATTTAAATTTCATTTGGGATAACTTTCTTACTGCTTTATATAATAGTTTTTTAGTACAAAATTTTTATAAAATCAGCAAAAAATAGTGGTCAAAAGTTCTCCCAAACGATAACTAAATGAAAATGCATTAATTTGAATTATATATATTTACAAAGAAAAATTATGTTCTCCTCACTTATTTGAGCTATCATTTGAAGAAATAGAAGTAGACATTCTTTCATAAGATGATCTAATATTTTAAAATAAAAAAAAATTAAGATAAAGCATTCATATTCCATACTTTGAAGGTAATAAAGGATGAAGGCATGGGCCGAATCAACCTTAATTCTCAGGGAGACAAATGACAAATATATAAAAATAAATAAAAATATATATAAGGGTGCAAAAATAATTTATTTTACACATAATATCTTTTCATAGATTTATTTGTTTGTGTTAGAAAGTTCAACATAATTGGATGAAAATAGTAGGATGTCATGAGGCTTTCCGGTTTTTGAAGAGACAAATTACGTGAAAAAAAATGTTGATTGGGAGCAAAAAGTAAAATTCAGTAGGAACATATTACAAATAACCCTTATACACACAGTTTCTCCTGTACGTGGATGAAGGTGAAGAGGAGTTGTGGGCTAGATCAAACTCAAGTGCATTTGGATCGATTGTGATCATCATTGTGGTTTTTAGCTTTATTTGTGCTTGGTCATCTTTTCTTTTTTCGATGTTGACTCATTTGATTATGTCTTGTCCTGACCTGTAAGATTCCCTAATTTGTTCGAGTCGGGCCACTTCATTGCCTTATGATCTAGGGCATCCAACCTCCTATTGTTCCATGTTTGTTTGTAGTGGTCCAAATTTATACTATATTTTTTACATGAAGTTATGTTCATTTTTTATGTATATATATATATATATATATATAGTGTATGTTTTATTAGCTCTAGCTTTACAACTTTCTATTTAGGATTTTATATATTCGTATTTTTCTCATCTTTTTAATATTGTTAATTTTATTTAAACTCTTAATTTCTAAAAAAACAATCATAGTAATATATTAAAAAATATTAAATTTATGTTTTAATACTTGAAATTCTAAGACAACCCATCATCGCTTAAGCTTGGTTGTTTGGCGAGTATGATTGGTAACCTCCGAACCCGTACTCGATTCACCTCGAGCGGTAGTAACTCTTAAGTGGGGCCCAATCAAATGCGGATTAGGAAGTTTCTGGGGTGGGTGCCGCTTCTAGATCAGCTGAGGATTATAGTGATTTCTCTACCCACCGCATTTAAAGTAATTATCATCTGCCAACCACCCACTCAACGGCCACCATCAATTTCCGCAACTGAGCACATGAACTGCGTAAAATCAGGATCTTGTCCCCGCTATAGACAAAAACTCGCTGAATTCGAGCTGGAAACAGCTGTTAGACATAATGCGCTGAACGAAAATGCGTATTCTAAATAATGCGCTGTACGGAATGCGCTTAAACATTAGGCGCTTTTAAAGAATGCGCCATTAAGTTCGGCGCATTCTTTGAATGCGCCAATCAGTACCGCACATTCATTATATGTGCTGAACAGTATAGCGTATTAGCTCTGTTTCAAAAAAAAAAATTTAAACAAACTGCTTCCAATGAATGTGCCAACAAACACGCTCCTTCATAAAATTTGGCCTTTAAATTTATGTAGGGATTTGCCTAGAGAGGACCGCATTATTTATTTCAGCATGTATTTATTAATAATTACTATATTAATATCTTTGAATAATTACTATATTCGTATCCATAATTAAAAAGACCTCTACGTTTGTTTGGCCAAATTATTAAGTATAGTCGTCGAACGTCGTTCGTAGGTTAATCACGATCGTTCGGAGGTCAATCAATATACGTCACATCAACAATTTATTGTGCATCGTTACTGTGTGATGCTATGTATAAGATTATATGATGCTTCCCGATTGGCTTCCGAACAGCCTGACGACCCCTGCACGTAATAATTTATCCTATTTTAAAATTACTTATAATTTATTAAGGTTATTCGAAGGTCAATCAGGACACGTCACATCATTAATTTATTGTATATCGTTACTTTGTAATGTTGTGTATCAAATTATATGATGCTTCCTAATTGGCTTCTGAACGGTCTGATGACCCTACGTTAGGGGTGTAAGTGAGACGAGCAGGCTCATGAGCCAGCTCGAACTTGACTTGTTAACGAGCTCGCAAGCCGAGCTTATCGAGCTTCGAGCTCGAGCTCGAGCTCAACTCGAGCTTGTTTATTAAACGAGTTTGAGTTCGAGCTGGTTGAGGGTTAGCTCATGAGCTCGCGAGCAGGCTCGAAATTATTTAATTAATTAAATTAATTAGCAAACATATTTTTATTTTCAAAAAAAAAAAATGCTCTTTACCTATTTCTGCCTATAAGATAATTTTTAAAAAAGGACACCTATTTAAATAAAATATACCTATTTCGGCGATATAGGAGAGCCTATACCTCATCTTCTTTTTTTTTTTTGGGACATTTAGGCCATTTAAGGCAAACTCACACACACAACGCATACACATGGACTCGAACCTTGGACCTCTTACTTGGAAGCCTAAGCTCTCAACCAATAGACCAAG
The DNA here is from genome assembly GCF_001605985.2 of Dendrobium catenatum. Taxonomy (NCBI): domain Eukaryota; kingdom Viridiplantae; phylum Streptophyta; class Magnoliopsida; order Asparagales; family Orchidaceae; genus Dendrobium; species Dendrobium catenatum. The sequence goes on along the minus strand of NW_021319518.1, from coordinate 3,394,729 downwards.
GGGAGTTGTGTCTCATCTTCTTTAATATATGAGAAAAGTTATTAAAAAATATGAATAAAAAACTATTAGTTACTTTTCCCAAAAAAGAGCTGTTGCAGGTTCAGGTAAAAAAAAAAATGCTAGTGTTTCTACTTTTTGAAATACGAACAAATAAGGCGGCAAAATGAAAAATTAGACGGAAAAAATGCGAAATCTAATCATAATCAAGCTGCTCTTGAGTCGGCTCGAGCTCGTTAATAGTGTGACGAGTTCGAGCTCGTCTTTTGAGCTCGACTTGAGCTCGAGCTCGCTTTCCGACTGGTTAGCCGAGCTCGATAGTGTCAAAACTCGACTCGTTTACACCCCACCCCACATAATAATTTCTCATGTTTTAAAATTACCTATAAAGTTAATCAGGACACGTCACATTATCGATTTATTGTATATCATTACTTTGAAATGTTTTGTATCAAATTATATGATGCTTCTTGATTGACTCGTTCTGATGACCCCACATAATAATTTCTCTTATTTTAAAACAGCTATAATTTATTTCCGCATTAAATTTTGCAAACGCTTTCAACCACATTATAATTACTTCATCGCCAGAAAGTCAAAGGTGCTTGCCAGCTGTTGCCAGGCGCCGTGAATATAAAAAAAAATTGTAAAGCAACCGACTGGTCTTATCACCTTTCAGATCTCCTCATCTCCATTGCCGTGAAACTCTTTGTTGCCGACATTCACCGCCTCCGCCTCCGCCTCCGCCTCCGCGCTGTTTGCCGCAG
>NW_021319518.1:3385648-3392763 GCF_001605985.2 Dendrobium catenatum | reverse complement strand
TATAGTAATACAGTACAGTAACAGTTCGTAGAATATTGGTGATGTGATGCATCATAAGACATGTAGTGACCGCACGTAATAATTTCACGAATATTAGAGCCCTAAATTTTGTTCGTTCAATCAAGGGGTGTCAATTTCAAGTCACGGGTCGGGTTCGGGTCGAATCCGGAACTGACCCGGATTCAAACGGGTCAACCCTAACCCGACCCGGGTAGATAAACGGGTCGGAAATCCGAACCTGGACCCGACCCAGCAGGTTGCCGAGTTGACCCGAAACGTGTGGGAGAGCGCGGGCGAGAGGCAAGCTCGAGTGTGCGCGGCTAGCGTGGGCGAGCGCTGGTGCGCGCGCGAGCTAGCATGGGCGAGAGAGCGCGGGAAGCCTCGGGCCCGAGGCGCCAGAGCTGGCAGGTGCTGCATCTTGCGCTGGTAGCTGAGCGGGCGCTGTCTGGGCAGCCGCGGGAGGTGCGCGGGCAGGCGGGGCAGTTTCGCGGGCAGGCGTGGCAGCGCAGACAGTTTAAGTTAAAAGGGTTCGCGAGCCGTCGGGTCAACCCGAATCAGACCCGTTTTTCAAACGGGTCGAATCCGAGAACTCGAACCCGACCCGTTTTGAAATCGGGTCGTGTCCAACCCGGATTTTCCAGGCCAGGTTTTCGTGTCGTGTCAAATATTGACACCCCTAATTCATTCTATTGAGTCATTTTATCTTGAAAATCAAATGGTTTATAGTATCGAATCAATCAAATCGAACTCATATAGAAGTCGAATTCTTAACTTAAAATAGTTTTTTTTTTTCTAATTGGATATATTTTGATAATGACAAAAGTTGAATTAATTAATTTGAATAAGATCGAATTTATAAAAAAAAACCAAATTGATCTTTTTTCAAACAGAAAAAAAAAATAAAAGAATTTAATTTTGATCGAAATTTGACTGTGTTGAAAAGTTTTTTTTTTTCTTCATATATAATTTATTAATAGTAAATCGACACAAGTTTTTAATATTTGTAACTTGGTCAAGAGGCTCATTGATTGTACTATGAAAATAATTAATGTGTGAATTGAAACTATTCGTTAAGTCAGCATATATAACATTTTTTCTTTATAGTACATCACATGTTTTTCAAAGCCCACTTTGTATTTTCCTCCGCTTCAACTTTCTAGTCTTATTTTGCTTGCCAAACAACAAGACAACTTTCACCAACACCCCCATTCAAATTCACACATTTACATTGGATCCAATGACAAGTTGGGCCCCGTCCTGTTGCCCACTTGATCCCTTCATGGATATATTAACCACCCATCTTCATCATAGTTCTTCATCCTTTATGAAGAAATATTTACGTGCGGATGTCAAATGCAGCTCAATGTATGGAGGCGAATCGGGTGCAGCCGTGTCAGCGGTACTGAGTTGCGGTACCGAATGATGAAGTTTTTTTTTCTTGTAATTTAAATTTCCAATAACCCTAATATTGATGGGTCTATCCTATATTAAGATTGTGCTTGTGATTAATTAAATTGCTATTTTTTTGCAGGTATTTAATTAAGCTACATGAATACTTTAAATATATTTTAAAATAAATATTATATTTTTATTTTTTAAATTTATTTGTTTTATTGTAAAATGAATTTATGACCCCCACTGGGCTTATTTGGGTTGGTGGGCGAACATGGTTGGGCTCCCCCTAACCCATGTTCGATTCTCCTCTTATGCGGCGCGACTCCTTAAGTATAGGGAAAATAATCGCAAGTCCTGCACCTATGGGGTTGGTTGCTGATAGGCTCGCCAATGGTTTAGTAAACCCACCATGGGTCTCCTAAGAGGGTGGCAGCGGGTATATACCCCCGTTATCAAAAAAAGAAAAAATAAATAAATTTATGGAGTATTCTTAATTTCATTGGTTAAAAGATAAACATCCATTAAAAGCACAATGAGGACAGACTTACAGTGGTTATGGATGGTGCTAAGGGTGAGGAACATAGCTATGGATGACACCAACAACATATACAAAACAAGATTGCAACATGATTGGAATCACAACACGGCTTTATAAGATCGCAACACAAAGTCTGGGAATGAGCGCAACTCTTCTTGATCTATTAGTTCAGAGCTTTTGCAAACAACCACGAGATTTTGAGTTCGAAACTTGTGTATATGATGTATGTATAAATTTGCCTTAATTGATCTAAATGTCTAAAAAAAAGGAATGAGATCGAGATAAATTGAGAATATGTAATAAATTCTCAATACAGCTCAATTTAAATGAGCTAAGGGGGCATTCTCATGTCCTAAAAGGCTTATTTTACACTCAATTAAATATATAAAAAAAAATAGAAAGTATATGCGTAATTTTGCTCTACGCTGATAATACAGAGCTCCTGAAACAAAGACAAAAAAGCTTAGAAAATTAATAAGTTCCCAATCAAGAGGACAGCGAGCTTGACCAGTGATACACAGACAAAAAGGGAACAGCATCTTTCTTGTTTAAGCTAAGTAAAGCCAAAACTAATTAAACCGTGCGTTTAATTAAGCAAATTAAGCTAATAAAGATCCTTCCGCTACACCACCGCCACAGGGAGGATACTAGCTAATTCACCATGGACCCACTTCAGGGAACAGGAAGCAGATCGATGGAGACAAGTGGGGGCTTTTTAAGTTTTTAAATCTTTCTTAATATACGTTGTAGCGGCTATTCTGCATTTCTCCTCCTCCTCCTCTCAATTGTTTCTGCAGCCTTCAGCCTCTCTCTATAAAGCCACCTTTCCCTCCCTTTCTCTCACCCTCAAAGTAAGAGAATAGCAGAAGATTAATTGCTTGATCATCCAGCATGTCGAGCCGCCGGAGCAGGATAACAGAAGATGAGATCAATGAGCTCATCTCCAAGCTCCAATCTCTCCTCCCCGAGTCCCGGCGGCGATCCCTCGGCCGGGTAAGTTTCCTGCCGTCCATCGATCGACGTATAAATATCTTTTGAAATTTTTTTTTTTGAAATGTAGTTGAATTGCAGGCATCAGCGTCCAAGCTGCTCAAGGAAACCTGCAATTACATCAAAAATTTACACCGAGAAGTTGACGATCTAAGCGAACGGCTGTCGGGGCTGATGGACAATATGGAGATGAATAGCTTTGAGGCCGAGATCGTCCGAAGCCTCTTGCGATCTTGAGCTCCATCACCGATCAGTTATATATGAATTAACGGTGTTCTATATGTTAAATTAAGTAATTGTAAGTTAGGGTTTAGGCGTGCTTTGAGCTGTACATTATGAATATTATGGGGCTTGGCTTGAGTTGTTTAGGCTACTTAATGGCAACCGAGCGGCTTCATCTTCTCCTGTAGAACTATTATGGCTTTCTACTATTTAATGATTTCGCATTCGCAAATCTATATTACTTGCAGATGGGGAGGGTTTGGGTTCTTTTATGGTTTTGGTACTGTTGTGAAGGAGGAGGAGGACGACTCAGTTGTTGAGTCGTGGCTTGCGCGCGCAGGATATGGGAGATCACAGTGCAGGCGGGCCAGGGAAAATTAAAGTTGTGGGCGGTTTCGTGGGGACCGCCGGCGGCGGCCTGGCGCTGCCGCTGAGCACGACACGCGGTGACCGGGGGGTCCCCACGCGGGGCCATGTTGAGAAGATGGTCCCCCCGTTCAATTAGTGTACGCTCTCTCTCTCTCTCTCTCGCGCGCGGTTAGATGTTAGTTGGAACGGCAGTTGGATTGGAGTGCTGACCGTAACGCTGATATGACCGGTCTGACACTGAAAAAGTTGTTGCCTTTCATAATTTGTTAGTATATATGGCGCTAAAATTTATGCATAATTATAACTTTATAAGTTATGTTTACTCAAATATTAGTAATTTTCTACCTCCTTCGGAAACAAATCAGAAATCAGGTGCAGTCATGTCAGTGATATCAAGTCGCGATATACATCAAAGAGGTGATGTGACACATTTGGGTTGGTCTGCGGACGGCTTTCAGCATCTGCACAGAATAATTAATCATAATAATTAGTGGGAATTTGCTTGGGCAGAATTAAACGAAAATATGATGTGCGATGGTAATTCAACCACAACGAGGATATGGTCATTTTTGTTTTGTTTTTGGACATTTAACTCATTTAAGATAAATTCGCACGCATAATATATATGAAAATTTCGAATTCAAAATTTTATAATTGATACCAACAGATTTAGATGAGATGAGTTCCCTCGAGCATGATTAAAAGGAAATATGAAATGTATAAGAGTAAATCATCAGTTGTTGTTGTTGAATTAAGATGAAAATATTGGGCTTACTGATCAAAGTTTTTTTTTTTTTTTTTTTTTGGCTTTCTGATCAAAGTTTTTTTTTTTTTTTTTTTGATAAAATACTAATATTTTGTCTACATGATTCCTCCATGTTTGGGGACTTTACTCTACTTTTGGAGACCATAAATTTGAAGTCATATGATTGTATTTTTTTTTTTCTACTAAATATTTCAAAAAAAATATCAAGAGATTAATAGAGAAATGAATTCAATTCAAAGATCAAGGAGATAACGAGGCTAAAGCTTCATTTGGGACAATTTTCTTATTACTTTTTAAAGTAATTTTCTCCTGTAAAGATTTTTAGTTATAATTTTTTTTTACAAAAATAGTAAAATAATTATCCCAAACAAATATGAATGTTTGGACAAGTCAAGTCACTTTGATTATGTTTGGACAAGTCAACTAAGTTACAGAGAATAAATCCAAGAAAAGAGGTTATGAGGATAATTCTAGAGAGATTTTCTGGGAGATTTGTCATGTGTGAGATCACATGCATGTTTGATCTGTTGTATTCATGCTCAGCCAGTGGGATCGAGATAAAAATTCACTATAAAGCCCATTTACATAAAGAATGTATAGAATGAACTTGATGTAGCTAGTTGTGTAACATATAAGTTGAATTTGTAATAGAACATGTTTGATTTGTGAGAACCCTTAGTTGATTGTAGGAGTGTCAAAACAGGTTGACGAGCCAATTTTGTGTCCAACCCAAGTCTAGTTAACCCGAGCCAAACCCGTTTAAGAAATGAGCTGAGTCAAAATCAACAACTCAAACTCAACATGCTAGCTACTCAAATGATTTGAATCTGATCTGTTAACCCATTTCGGTTTTATTTGTTTAAAGCTTATTAACTATAAATTATAGAATCTTTGATAAAAATAAGAAATTATACACAAGTAAAAAATTTATTTAAAAAATTAAACGGGTCTTTTTTCGGGTGAACAATGGATTCACATATTGGAAATAAGTGTGAATGGGTTTATAATGATTAACTTCTAAACTTTTAAAAAATAATCTAAGTGTCCTATGTGAGGATCAAGGCAATGGCCTCTTTATTGAGACAAAATTTCATAGTCATATGAACGCACGCTCGAACACTCATTGAGTCCCCAAAAAAAAAGATAGATGCTTCAAAACCTCCTTTTGAAAAAAAAAAATTAAACACCAGTACTTTTAATGAAATATTTGACTCATAATAATAAGCCCCAATTTTGATCAATATACGCTTGAATCATTTAAATTTATTTTGACCAGAATACTACACATATATATGAAATTAATCAAATCTTCTATTGCATTTACCTCAATGTAAATTCAATGATTTAAAATTTATTATGATAAATAATTTTATGAAAATATTATGAGCTCATTTTTTTCTCATATTTAATGATAATCTTACTATAAATTTACAACATATTATATTTTCTCTATATTCTCTAAGCTCATAAAATTTGTTTAAGGACTTAATCAAATTAATGCATTAAGGCTTCATTGGGGATATTGACTTTTCTACTGCTTTCTAAAACATTTTTTTAGTATACAAATTTTTTGAAGTATAAATTTTTTGTATAAAAAGTTGCTTTTGAAAACAATAAAAAAATTCATCCCAAACGAAGTCTAAGGCTTCGTTTGTGACGGCTTTTTTATTGCTTTCTAAAACAAAGTTTTTGTACAATTTTTTTTATTTTTGTATTAAAACTCCGTTTTAGAAAGCAGTAAAAAAGCCGTCTCAAACGAGGCTTAAGTGTCTAACAAGGCTCTTAATTTAGCTCTAGATTTTGAATAGTCATGATAAATATAAATAATTACATTCATTTCATTTATTGTGACATTCTCTGGCTTAAACCTTCTAACTTGTTATGGCTATAATGCTTCACACTCAAGTCATCCATATTGGAATATCAGGACATGATGTGCATCATGACATCATCATGCGCATCATGAAAGGGATGATGATAATGACTACAATAAACTCCATCATAAGTTCCATTCAAATCAACATCTGTTTAAATGTTTAATAATCAAAACTTGAATTGGCTAATGAATTCAGTCTAAGTAAAAAGAATTGAATACATAATGAGAAATAATAATTTGATGTTTTGTATCTACTAATAAGATTTTAAAATTTAATTACTAATAGTTTTTATATTGAAATTTGATCATCAACACAAATATTATCATAATTTTAAGAAATGCAATAATATTTAATATAAAAAATCCTAACAATTTATTTAATTGGTTAAGAATCTAAGTATTTTACATTAAAAGCTGTATAGTTTTATATTCATATATAATAATATTTCTTTATTTTAATAATTTTCTATGTAATATTATATAGTAGTGTGGGGATTTTTTATCAGTGATTAATACTATAACTCTGGAAGGAATCAGTGTCATAATAATTGGAGAATATTATTTTTTCAATATTATAAATATGAGCTGCATCTTTCATGATTTACCTATAATTATTTCAGAAAAAAATAATTACATGCATAATCTTTAAATTGATTTATTTATAAAATAAAAAGAAATATAATTTTTTGAACTATAAAATTTATTTATTTGCACTTACCAGAATAAAAATCCTTAGTAACTTGAACAGAATAAAAAACATAGATTAATAATATGAAGTAATATTTAGATGAGAATTAAAAATTTGATATAATATTATTTACTTTTATAAATAATTAAACCAAACAAAATGATAATCAAAAGCATATAGATCCGACTTGAAAAAGGGTAAATTTTTAATAGGTATAATTAAAATTTTAATTATGTAATTAAGTATTATAAAATAAAAAAATAGAATTAGA
>NW_021319518.1:3354945-3384981 GCF_001605985.2 Dendrobium catenatum | reverse complement strand
GCAACCTGACCCGCGAACCGCCCTGCTCTCGCGACCACAAACGCCCCGCGCTACCCCGCCTGCCCTGCGCACCCAACCCGCGTGACCACGCCCGCCCCGTGCAAACCCTGCGAGCGCTCCCGCCCCGTGAACCGTGTCCGCGCGCCAAACAGCCAACCTTCCCGTGTCGTGTTGTGTCAACCTGCCGGATCGGGTCCGGGTTAGCATTTCCGACCCGTTTACCTACCCGGGCCGGGTTAGGGTCAACCCGTTTGAACCCGGATCAGTTTCGGGTTCGACCCGAACCCGACCCATGATCCGAAATTGACACCCCTTTAAACGAACTACTTTGTCTAATATTAAATATTTATTTTATAATTTTTAATCATACATGTTTAAAAAATTTATCCATTCAAAGATCCGACGAATTTAGCGGATTAAAATGTGGCTAGAAAGTTATGGTGCGTTTAATTTTTTTTATCTTGTTTTGATATATCTAATTTGACAAATTTTTATTGAATTTATAGCCGCATAATTAAACAAATTAGAAATATAAATTTACCAACTCGTAATTCTTGTTGCAGAACTAAGTTGTAGTATTATGTAAAAATTTTATTTATTTTTTGGGAATTTGATATGCAAAAACACAAATTACAGTTATACCGCGAAGAGAGAGAAGCGATGATAGAAGTTCTTCAAAGAAACGGAGCACTGAGGAAAGTAATTCAGTAAAAAAAGAAAAAGGCCAAACCTCTGTCCGGTTTGAAAGATTTTAAGAGAGAGAGAGAGGGGAAATGAAAATGAAAGGTAAATATCAAGGTTGTGAAAATCGGACCGGGCAATGAACCGGTAGAGAGAGCGGTTCACGGTTCGACCGGTTCAACCGGTCGAACCGGGGTCGAATCGGATGCGTGTACAATTTGCTAAAAAAAGTTTGAAAACAATTTACGATTTTTTTTTTCAAATAAAATGATTTATTTTAAAACATTCAAAATATTTAATGATTTTTTTATATTTAAAAAACTTTTTTATGTTCTCACTAGAACCCCAAGGCTCTTAACCGGCATGTAGTCTAGCTCGTTCATTGATTAAGGATATATTGCGCTTAGGGGACTTTGTAACATTTGTTAATATTGATTTTAGGCACATATCAATATGAATTATAGTTTATTTTAATTTAGAATATAAATAATAAATCATAAATATAAAAATTGTTTTCTTTTTATTTAAATAAATAAATTAAAATATTGAGAAATCTATAAATTGTTAATATTTCTTAAATAAAGGCAGTTATTAGCTATTAATCACGGAAACAATTAAAATAAAACTAAAAAGTCAAATATTTAAACACTTTCTTTGTCCCTCATTTCCTTAAGAACCTGCGGAGAATTTCCAGAAGAACACGAAACATTATTAAATTTATTTACAGAAAGTGCAGACCATTCAACTACAAACCATCACATAGACGATTCTCACAATCCACACCAAAAGAAAAGAAAAGCTTGTTCACCGTGATCCGATCGCCGGGCAGAGGCCGAGCGGCGAAGGAAGAACCGGCCGGGAAAACATGAAGGCGTGGCTGACGACGGCGCTCCGATCATGATCCCAGGCGCTTGATCCTTCCCCCGTGCCCTCCCCGATGCGGAGATCTTCCTCCCGGATTCGAATCACCTGGCTGTGCAAGATCGCACGGCTCCAGCTCGATCCCATCGCCGGCGAAATCGAACGGTCCTTCTTCGTCTGATCAACTGAGATCATCGTCATCGAAGCCCTTTGTTATCTTCAAGCTTACGTCTATTAGCTTGGGCGGAAGGGTTAGCTTATATAAATCGGAACTTCGCCGTTGAGGTCCGTCAGCTGGGGGGGCACGTGTGGCAGCAGGAAGGAGGGAGGGGACACGTGTACGGAAGGATTTTAAGTAGTTTTGTTTGACCGCTGAGGTGGGTGGTCTTCTAAGCCACGTGGCCACTTCGCCGCGGCCACGTCACGGTAAGTTAGGGGATGGTTGAATTGACCAAGTTACCCTTGATTGGTGTGCGAACGCAACCTAGACGCACGTCTTGGTCGTTATCCGGTCCGCGCCACGTCGGGCGGTTCGGTCCGTTTGAACGGACGATAGCGAGACGGAATTAATTGAGAATATATTTTTATAAAATTTTGCATTTGTTTTTTTGTTTTTTTTTTTTTAATTGAGCGGTGCTTTGCTGACCCGTTTGGGAACTTCGCTGAACGCGATGTGGATATACATACACATTGGACTGTCACGTTTGATTTCCGTCTCTTGTCGGCTGTGAGTCTTTATGTTTCTAAGGAATATTAAAAAAATAAAATAAAAGGATAAGGCTTAGTTATTTATTTATTTTTTAGATTAGTGTTAAATTAATTAATAATGTATTATGTATTTTGAAATAGATTAAAAAATTTTAAGATTTATTTTGATTATGATTAGTACTGATATATCATCAAAAGTTAATCATGTTGGGGCGTGAATCTCGCGGTAACGAGTTTATTTGAAAGAAACTTTGTTGGCAATGTAAAATTATTCTGTGTTGATACGGATATTGACCGGAGGTGATTCAGAACACGCCACGTCATTTTTTGATGAGTACTAGGTGGCGTGGTCCGTTCTAATTCGCCTCCGAACGATTCGGTGTCTGTACAGAATAATTTTGTGCTGACAAGAGAGCTAACAAACTAAGCAGGCTTTTGATTCTAGATGGATTTGAGAGAGAGCTTCATATGGTGTCAAAAATGTTTAATTTGCTAGGTGAAGGTTCTAAATAACTAACTTGTGAGCACCAAAGTGACGTGCAACAACTTTGAAGCCATGACAATAAGCTAAGATTTCATGTAATATCCAAAGTATATTTTCAATGTATCAATATAAAAACTTGTCAATTTTAATTTTATATTTAACATTTTTGACATCTTTAATAAGACCTACTCTTTAATTTACATTGAAAATCAGATAATACACACATTTATCTGCAACATATTTAAATTCTCCATTTTAACTCTTTAAACATATTGGGCCGACCACGACGAGTATGGGTAATAAATTTGATTGCGGGTCGGAACCTAACATTGAGCCGCCACTGGTTGACACGGCTTCAATCTGACTCATTTTCTTAGACAAGTCAGGTAGACCTGTCAATATTGGACCCGACCCGAAAACCCGACCCGAACCCGACCCGAAAATTTCGGGTTCGGGTCAACCCGAACCCGAACCGGGTCGGGTTCGGGTTAGAGATTTCAACCCGTTTGTAAAACCGGGTCGGGTTCGGGTTGACCCGGAAACCCGAAATCGACCCGGTTTGACCCGTTTTTAATTAATTTTGGAGGATTTTAATGAATTTTTATGAAATAAGTAAATAATATTTCAAAAAATTATAAATATTATTGCCCAAATTAAATTAATCTTGATTTATTTTATGTAATAAAGACTAAAAATGAAATGAGACAAATTACCTAAAGAATCATATAATAAAAACTTTTTTTACTACCAAGATAAAAGACTTGTCAATTTTAGTTTTATATTTAACATTTTCTTACATCTTTAATAAGACATACTCATTAATTTACATCGAAAATCAGAGAATACACACATTTATCTACAACATATTTAAATTCTCCACTTTTAACTCTTTAAACATATTTAGGCGGCCATCACAAGTAGGGTTGTTAAAATTGGATTGCGGTCGGAACCCGACGTTGAGCCGCCACTAGTTGACACGGTCCGAATCTGACCCGTTTTTATAGACGGGTCAAAAATGTCAACCTGGATCCAACCCATCAAGTTTCCGGGTTGACCTGACCTCACACAAAATGTCGTTGAAGGAGGCCATGTTGTCGTCGTCGTTGAAGGAGGCGTCATCATCGTTACTTCAGATCCAACTAAGAACTACGGGCTATCATTACTTCCCAACATGAAGGAACGTCGTTGAATGAGGTGAAAAAGTCGTCGAACAATCACATGTCGGTGGGCGAGGACTACGAAGAAGAGGAAAAGCAAACCCTTGGCCGCAGCTGGTAGCGATGTCTCATCCCAAAGGAAATAACAAGACGGGTTAGCCACTTAGCCGATTAGAGCTTGCAGACAGAACAATTGAACCGAAATGCAGGAGAAGAGGAAAACTGACATTTGTACACCTATGTGGGTTGATCCGGGTCAACTTCGGTTTGGCGGCTTGACCCGAACCCGACCCTTTTGCAAAACGGATTGATTCTAGACCATAATTTTCGAGACGAAATTTCGAATTGTGTCTAATCACTAGCTTAACTTCAAATAGCTAAGGCTTTAAATTAGTCTAATAAAAACAACATTATAATTATGAATTATAGTTACTAGAAAACAATTAATCATAACAAATACTTACCAAATCATTAAATATCACAAAAAAATCCGTTATCAATAAATTAAAAATAAGTCATAAATAAGACTTCATTTAGAATAATTTTTTTACTGTTAGCTTTTAAAATAAAAAATTCAAATGCTATACCAAATGAAACTTAAATCAAAATATCCTCAAGAAGTCAATAATTAAGATCTTCATTAGCCACACAATATCCATCATTGCACAATCCATTATTATTTTTTGATGTATTAATATTATTTGTAGAATATTTCTTATAAAATAAATACGCTGCTGACTCATTATTTTTTCCTTATACTGCACTTCTTCGATCTGCCATTTGTCCTATTAAAAGTTTTTTTTTTTTTAATTTAATGATGTGATATTGTGATAATCATTGCGCTGCGCATTTAATAAAACATTCCAATTTTTGACAAAAAATATTAGTTAAATTAAACGTAACGGACATTTAGAACATAAAATTAAAAAAAAAAAAAAAGAAGCATACAAATTGATGTGGGTTTCGAGGATCATCCAAACCAGACAAATGTTTGGTTAGTGAGCTGCAATTATTATTTTTTTTTTGGGGGAATTTTGAATAAAATTTATATAATAGTTTATGATGCATATGCATGTGGCTAGAAAATTTTTTTAATTTTTTTTAATAAATTGCTGAAAAATTCATGATCGTAGCTCTCACACGTGTATAAATATGAGATTTTTTTAAGAGGTGTGGATATGACTTAGACTTCGTTTGAGACGGTTTTTTTATTGCTTCTTAAAGCAGCTTTATAGTACAAAATTTTTAATTTTTGTATTAGAAAGCTGTTTTAAGAAGCAATGAAAAAACCATCCCAAACGAAGCCTTAGGCTTCCTTTGGAATGGCTTTCTTATTACTTAGAGCAATTTTTTTGTACAAAATTCAAACAAAGCATTAATCTTTTGGGGTTGTTTCAAAATTGATCCGATCTAAGTCCAGTTGATCTAAATATGACCTATTTAATAACAGAATCAAAAAGTTGAGTCCGAAACCGAAACTCCACCCGATAACTAATTTGATTAAAAAAATTTGTAACTTGTAAGCTATAGAATTTGTGCTAATCGATTAAAAGTGCAAAGAGCACGTAAACAAACAAACAAAAATGAAGTAAAAAACAATTAAACGGATCACTATCGGGTAAAAAATGAATCAAATGGCAGACTCAACTCCTTATCTGAGCAAAATACGATCGAGATGATCTTTAAAGCTTTTAGATCTATTTTAAAATATTTATAATACATAAATAATTTATATTACACTAATCTCAAAATAAATATAAAAATTTTCAAGCCTACCTTGAACATAATATGCTGGTTTTTGTAGCAATAAATTAATGATTTTATCCATAAACAATTTAAATAAAAATTATATTGTCTACGTTTTTATATATACCAAAATATTTAGGTTTCATTTGGGACGATTTTTTGTTACTTTTTAAAGCAATTTTTAAGTACAAAAAGTTTTACCTCAAAAGAATTTTATACTAAAAAATTACTTTAAAAAGCAGTAAGAAAGCTGCCTCAAATCAAGCCTTAATAATTCTTTAATCAGTGTTGAAAAATTAATTAGATCAAATAATTGAGAAAGAGTTTACTTAAATGGAAAAGCAAGCTTGAGATATGGATTTGCCCTTTTAATTAAGCTTGCCCACTTGTCGGCTTACATTGGATGAACAGGAAACTTCTTTGTTAGCCGACACGCAACTCCGACTTATTTCAAGACAGAGCAAAATTTAAATGAACTATAAGAGGATAAACACATGGGGTGGGGTACCTCGATTAGGACAAATATAAATAATGTTTTTAGGGGTTTTAAAATGCAAAAATGTGAAGCATGTTAAAATTGTGAAGCATGATAAAAATAATGAGAGATGGGATAATGTTTGTGGGGAAGCATTGGTTAGGGCGGGGGAGACGGTGCATTAATTATTCTATGCGGATGACGAATGTCGTTCAGAGACCAACCAGAAAGCATCACATCACTCCTTTGCTCAGTAATGCTCGGTACCACTCATTATCACTGATACATCATCACAAAATTAGCTTGATCAGGCACGAATCCCGAGGCAAAAACTAGTTGGAGACTTCAAAAATTAAATCCGGGAGCATCCGAACTCCGTCGGACGTAGCTCTACGTTCGGTCACCACTGAGTTACTCGGTATTGCTAGGTATTGCTTGGCAATAACGAGAAATATCGCTCTGTGAAGACCAATACCGAGTAATACCGAGCAATACCGAGTTGTTCTAAAAAAACTCGGTATTGCTCGGTATTTGTCTTCACATAATGGTATTTCTCGTTATTACCGAGCAAAATTGACAAATGCGTGGTTTTGTGCATGCTACGTGGCGCGATCTCAGTGCCGGCCGAACGTAGCTCTACGTCCGGTCACCGGACCAAATAAAAGTTCCATTATCACGGCTCAGTACAACTGACGTGGCTGCATCTAATTCGCCTCCGGACGTAGAGTTGCGTCCGGCCTCCGCACAGAATAATTTATGGAGATGGTGAGGATGATTGTACAGGACAAGAGTTCGATGGGACAATACTATTTTGAAAGAAAAATTTTATACCCGAATTTCATGATGAAAATTGAAGTCATACGATTTATTTTGAGGTGAGTATATTATAAATTATTTATATTTTATACTTATTTTGAAGGAGATTTAAAGATTTTAAAATCTATTATATCATTTGTGAATCTGTTTGATGAAATTGTAGTTGCGACTCTCATCAACTTCTTTTTTAGAAGAATTTTGAGTTTCTTCGCCTTTAGTTAAACAATTTATTTTAGCTCTTTTGAGAAATCCTTTTGAGAAATCCAAACACTTTTAGAATTGTTGGCATATATGGAGAGTTCCTGATCTTTCTTGGTCGCACTAATTATTGTAGGTTGGGAGGATTACTCTCTAGAAGAAGGGTTGGCGAGGGCCTTAAACCTAGGAGGAGAGCTAAGCCTAATATCTTTAGGTTTTTACTAATAGGCAAGTGCATTCGTTTATGTATTTGGATCATTAAGATTAACAAGAATGAATAGGATTAGTATAGGTTTAGGAGAGATTAATCTAAACAAAGATGATAAAAAGATATAAGGCAAGTATCAAGCATGTATAAAGGGAAATCAAGGAACTAAATTTATAAAGAAATATTTGTGTGTACTTGCATATGCCTTTTAAGATATCAAGCAGGTAGTTGGAGGAAGGTGTGCAAATGAAGTGAGCGTTCAACAAGGTACTCAAGGCTAAGCTCGATTATAGTTTGTTCATGATCGTTTGATTAAGTAATCAAACAAGCTAGATTTTTTTTTTTAAATACTCGATAATTAAATAAACAAACTTGAATAATTATTTTCGGTTCGTTTATGTTAATGAACTGCATCGTTTAAAAAAATCATAAACATGCTCGATAAAAAGCTTGTTAGGAAGCTCACTAATAAGCTTGATTCTTCTTGGATACGGAGCTCGTGAGAAAAATCGCTTAATGTTCGATATAAATAGTAATTATTCTCATTAAAAATGATGAACAATCTAATATAAATATTTATATTTATTATAAATTAAAAAAATATAGTAATTATAGATTAATAAACTAAAAATTAAATTAAAAAGTCTAATATATAAATGAAAATAAATCATAAGTATCAATTAATTGATATTATGGTATTATATATAATTTAATTCATAATATTATTATATATTTATACATGTATACCTCATTAGTCTACTCATACTGTTGTTTGCTCGCTAGTCACCATAGTCGCACTTACGCCATACTCATAAGCAAGAATGAATAGGAAAACACCAAACCCTAGTCATTCACTCATTTGTCTTTCTCCATTACATCGCTCAAGTCCCGTTGAACCCTCGTCTTTCTCCCCTTGCCGCTCGGCATGCTCATGAGCCCTCCTCTTTCACCTCTATGCCACTCCTAAGGCCCTGTCGCCCGTCCTGAGACCATGTTGGCCAAAAATGAAACCTTTGCTAAGAACCTTCGCAGTTGTTCATGGAAAAAAAAAAAGATATTTTTTCATGTTTTCTGGATTATTTGTTTAAAATGTTCATGAACAAGCTTTCTTATAAGAAGAATTATAGCTCGTTTGTTTTTGAACAAGCTTGTTTAGTAGCTCGAAAACACTTGTTATATATGTTCGCAAACAAGCTCATTTAATAGCTAAAAAACACTTGCTAAATATGTTCTTGAACAAGCTCATTTGGTAGTTTAAAAACAATCGTCACATATATTCGCGAACATACTCAAGGTAATTGTTTGTTAGTAGACTCGATAAAACTTATTTGTTAAGCTAATAAATATTTAGAAGTTGTCATTAATAGCTTGATAAGATAAATTTTTTTAAAGCTGGATAAGCACAAAACAAATTGAACATGAACATAACATGAACATCCATCAATTAAAACGAACCAAATTGAATGCGAATAGAAAAGCTTGAACCGAGCTTGAACAAACATGAACAAACACATAATAAATAAACTCAAACATGAACAAGCACTTGCTTCGTTTGGCTCGGTTCATATGCAGCCCCAGTTGCTAGGTCAACGCAAAAAAACTCGCAACTGGCGGACTCCGTGAGGGGCTCGCCCAAAGGTCTCTAGAGCCTACTCGCTTGGAAGCACAGGGAGAAATCGTCCCCCACAAAAGCAACCAAAGGTGCTTGCAGACTATGTAACTCGCCACTACCTCATCAAGGGATGTTGGTTATCAAAGCCACCTGCCCTTATCTAAGGAGGGCACATTCATTCATGCTCATCAATATCAACTATAGGAAAGCACCTACACACATGGCTGTCAGCTTGCCCCACAACGAACACTTGGCCACAAAACTCATCCTCCTTGCAGCAACAACTTACTCGCTCTCCTTTCCTAAGGAAATTCCATGTTCCAAGGTAGGTTGTCAACAACTCCAAGGCACACATTAATCACTCGTCAGTACTTACTCGACACTACTGAACTCGCCCAGAGATAGATCGTCAAGGCTATATAGCACCATTAACCTCCAAGCCAATCAAAGAGTGGCACGTGCCATTGACAATCCACATTGGGAGTCAATAAAACATTGTATTATTTATTTGTTTCCTTAGTGGCCTCACATTCCTTTAAGGCATGAAGCGAAGCACTTGGAATGTTTTAGCTCTTAAAAAGTGTTTTTTTTTCTAACACTTGATCATTTGTAGTAAATGTACTACAGATCTTTAATAGTGAATTGTTATCTCCATTCTCACACAAATTTTCAGATCACCTTCTTATAGTTTAGCCTACCAATAAATTTGAGTATCATCCATAGAAAAATTTTAAATCCAACAATTTGAAAACTCTTATTTGATACATTTGAAATCTCAAACATATTTTCTCAAGATAAAAAATTTGCCCAAAAAACTATAGAACCTCATTCTAGACAAAGTCATAGTTCTCTCCACACAAGAGAACATAAATAACAAGAAGCCATAAAATAATACCATCAACCTTCTGCTGTCTCGCAAGAAAACTGACCCAAATAAAATCTTAGGTTTCTTTTTGTGATAATTTTCTTATTATTTTCTAAAACATAGTACAAAAATTTCTTAAACTCTAAAAAATAATAAACAAACTATTTCAAATAAAATCTTAATCAGTTGCAAATAGATTCTTGGAAAAATATGACCACTTTCTCAAAATTTCTGTAATAATTGGAAAAAAAAAATACCTGATTACATAAAAATAAAGCTGAAAATGAGTTGAGATGCATTGAGCATTTGTCATTACAAAAACATCATATAGAAACGTGTTTAAAAAAGAAAAAAATAGTATAAATTTTCTGAGACAGTTAAAAGAGTTTTGTTATATTATAGATTTTTCCCCTCATAAAAATAGATGGACAAATTTTTTATATAAAATTCTTTTCTCGACATAAATTTCTAAAAAATAGCATGACATTTCAGCCTATAAAATAAAATAGTAAGAAAATTATATCAAACAGACCTTTAGATCAGAGAAAAAGCTATTTTCTTTCTTTCAATCCTTGCCATAGTCAAATTTACTTTCTAGAATTATTTGATAATAAATAAATGAATGCCTATATTAACAACCCTATATATAGCAAAAACGATTAAGCGAACTAAGCTCAACTAGAAAGTTCTCAACCAGCAACAGAAGGAGAATTTTGAAGACAAAGGCTTTGTTCGAGACGGCTTTCTTAATGTTTCTTAAAACAACTTTTTAGTACAAAATTTTCATACTAAAAAGCTGCTTTAAGAAGCCGTAAAAAAGCCATCCCAAAGAAAGCCAAAGACTTGGCCCGAACATTATCAAACATGACTAGACACAACACGATTGAACATAACTTTCTAATTGATCAAACATGACTAATAACAACACATATGAAGAACATAACCTTGTAACTACTACTTCATCAAATTTGTTCATATGTATCATATTAAATCTTACTCTAATGCAACTGCAAGAACTAAACAGTTAAAAAGAGTTTTTTTCTTTTTCTTTTGTACCATGATTATCAAAACCTGCAAACCTGCGAGTGGAACTTCTCAACGTCAATAACGGGGATCGTCATCATAGAACGAACTGTTGCCACTTCTCCAGAACTTGGACTCTCTATCATCTTCAAATACTGTGCGGTTGTTGTATCTTGATTTCGATGACTTCTCTGCCTGCAAGATCATATCAAATCACTTAGAGAGAATTCTTTATCTGATGAAAATTGAAATATTGAAAAAATGCTCAATTTCTGGAATATGAAGAATGAATAAATAGCTTTTGATTCAGGAGGTTTATTTTCATGAAGGAAGACAACGGAGAAGTGATGAATAACAAAATGGTATAACGAGTATTTCAAAAACTTGGCCTTCAGAAACTTGCTGTAAGCGGAACCAGAATACAGTATGGTTCATAGACAGGTACGTATGGTTTGGTAACAGATTAATTGGGATTTTTTCTTGGTTGTACTATTTATACATAATTTACTCTCTTTTAGAAAGCTGCTTTAAGAAAGCCGCCCCAAACGAAGCCGAAGCCTTAGGGTTCATTTGGGATGGTTTTTTTATTGCTTCTTAAAACATAGTTTTAGTATAAAAATTTCCATCAAATGAAGCCTTAGACTTCGTTTGGGACGGCTTTCTTTATGCTTCTTAAATCAACTTTCTAGTACATAAATTATAATTTTTGATAAAAAACTGCTTTAAGAAGCAGAAAAAAAAAACCGTCCCAAACAAAATCTTAGTCATACTTCTGAAAGTCCAAAAATTTTCACATATGCTGAAAGAGTTCAGCTTTTAAGTGATTTTGTAAATATATCAGCCCTATTATCTTCATATGAAAAAGTTACAAGTTCTTTTGCTATAATATGTTCTAAGATAAATGTAAACGGGTATTGGTGACATATTGTTGACCTTCTTTTATAGCTTAAGATATTGAGATAAATTTCGTAGCCATATAGTATGACAAACTCAACAAGCTGTAGCAACAGGTTCTGCTTCACAGGTTGATAGTCGAAGAGTAAGTAAAAGTTGCATTATCAAGATAGAAACATGAACAAAGTAGTACTCTTGTGATCATCGTTATTTCTGACTCAATCACCATCGTGGAATCCAACAAGCTTCTCATCATTCTTGTTTGACAAAAATGGAGAGAATTAGTTGAGTTTCTCATTTCAATGTTTTTTTAATATTTATATTATCCTAGAAGAGCTTTTAATAGGAAACACATAAAATTAGAGAAAAATAATTACAATAATCCATATAGATAGATGAGTAGGCAAAATAATAATTACAATAATTCATAAATTGATGGGGTGGTAATGCTAATCCCATACATCACTAAGCTGAATGAGCAAGCTAAAGGAATGAGATCAAATGTTGGATTACCTGAAATTTTTTGGGCTGATGTAATAAATATAATGTTAGGCCGGTTCCTCCTGAACCGGCCCACTCAGGGCCGGTTTTGTTTATAGGAGGCAAGCTAGTACCGCCTCCTCTCACATTAGTGCGTCCCACTATTCAAATTGAATCTAAAGAGGGAAAGGAGAAGGCGGCGAGGGCTTTGGGAGGGAGTTTTGATTTAGAAAGTTTATGTAATAAATAGGAGGAGGTGTTTTAGGGTTAGGGCATGCTTTGATTTGTTTTATCTTGGAGTTCTTTGGTGTCTTGGGCTCTAGATTCCTTGTCTAGAGATTGGGAGAAAACGATCCTCCTCTCGAATTGAGGATCGCTTGTATCTTGCTCTGTGTTTGTTTGGCTTTGATTCCCTTATTGAAATTCATCATTTTTGGGGCTGATTTCACCCAGATTTTTGCATTATTCTCGCTGTTTTCACCAATTAGTGATAGGTTTGCTTGTGAAATCAAGTATTTCCCTTAGGATTACTTGCCAACTCAAGTATTTCCTATCATATAACAGCCTACCTGATGAAGTGAGGATCATCTGTTTCCTAAGATGGCAAGTAACTAAAAGAAGCTTGGATAGATAAAGAGGTAAATCTGTCAACCCTAAAAATATTCAATTGTATTTCACATATGCACTTAGATTCTATTAGTACAGATAAACTGAATTTCAAATCTAACAAGTTTTAAGACGGTAATATGAAGAAAGTAGACAATGCAAACCCGACATTACTAAAAATTGTGCAAAAAGATTCGTGGCAATAGCTAACACATCAAATGACATAAATAAATAAATAGAAACAAATTAAAAATCTGACCTCAAATAATAAGGATAAAGCTAAAAAATGATGACGATGCCAATTTCACATGGAAGCTTTGTTTCATGTTGAAACTAAAAATAGCGCAAACAACCAAACAAATAGAGAAAATATGAAGCAGATGTGCGTTCAGTCTCGTTTCTCTAGAAAGACAACTAATGGCACACAACTAAAACATGATGGAGAGCAGAAATATATATTAACTGATAGTATAATCTGAAGCACAACATTATACCTTGCTTATAAGCTTCTCAAATTCTTCAGGCCCATTTGCTTCGATGTATCTCTCTGCAGCAGATAAAATATCATCTGATCTACCAACTACATCATTTTTTCGGGGAACATACCATATATTTACTATCTGTTGATTCACAAATATGGGCCTCACGTAGTGCTCGTACACATAAGCAGCACCACTGAAGTATGGCAAGACCAACCAGCAGGTAAAGATCAACTTAGCATAAGGCCAAATGGGAAGCCTGCAACATATGTCAGTAATGTATCAGAAAGAAATATAATTACTTAATATAGACAAATGCCCTCAAGTACTTTGTATAATATACCAATCTCTTTCTGATTACAGTTAAACAATGATAAAGAATGGTTCTCAATAAGGGATGAATTCTTAACACAAATAATATGAGAAAAGAAAATCATGGAATATCATCCCTGGACCTGAATGGAAACGGACCCACACAAAAGATGCACGCTGTGTTTTCATGGAGCACAATGGATTTTGGTTAACATATGCAATAATTCTATGCTTAGTACTGCAAGCTGCTAATAATTATAATTTTCTTTAATGCCCGAGTGCAGTATCCAAATAACATAGTTTTTTAATTATAATTTTATAAAACATGCATTTAACTCTCATATGATATTATTTCATAGAATTCTTGAGGTAAGTCTCCATTGCAACAGCTCATCCTTCATTTTTAAAATCATTTTTTTTATATTTACCTCCGTTCTTTAGAATTTGACTCTTAATATGACACAATGGAGAAAAAAGATTAATGTAGCCGACCCCACATAATGAGATAAAGTCATGATATTGTTGTTATTGTTGTTGCCCCCAATCTTAAATAAAATGGGCTTAAGATATCTAAACTGATTACATCTAAGTATCACTTGATCTTCTACTAGCACTGCCTAACAATTACATATTTCATACACATCGAAATTGTGTATGGTAACATCTCATCTCAACATTCATCCTAGCTTTCCATGTGTCACCTCACATGAGTACCAGTTGATGCATTCGTTCAACTAGCATAACCATGCTTTGATCCTAGTATGATTGAATTGAGGATCTCGCTGCACATTCTCATCACAATCGAATGCCTCACAAGCTCAGACCCATCCACTTATCCCATCTAATATCAATTCAATGGGATCAAGATCAACCGACCAGCCTTCGCCTGCCATCTAGACAAATTTGCGTATTGCTTACCAAAGGCCTCACCTTCCTCACTTAAAACAATGTCAGGCTCAGCCAACCCTTTTAAGACCCATGTGATTTCACATCCCCATCTATCCTGACATGGTAAACACTTGACAACCTCTAACACAAGCCGATATCAAGCTGACAACCTTCCAGTATTGTTTGTTGCATGTCACTTCATTCCCATCTTGACCTCCCCTACTATCTAATTCCTCAAGATCACGCCACCCCATGTCTGCCTTTCCAAGCTGATGTAGAACGGGTAGGAAGATTTCATGTGCCGGAGCTTCCGGCAGCAAGTAACGCCTTTTGGAAAGCTAGACAACAAGGATCTTGGCTGGAATTTTCTGGCCAGCAAGGGAAAAGCTGTCTAGTAAGCAGGACAGTGAGTATTCCTGCTGAAATTTGAGGACAGCAGAGAAAAATTTGCCTTCAGGAATTCTGGACAGCAAATTCAAACTTCCCACGGTGCAGGATAGCAAGCTTAATGTTGGAGAAAAACTCTAACAGCTTTAGAAATCTTGGACAGCAGTTTGGAGGCCTTCTTGGGCCACTTCCTTGCTGGTTTTGGCTTTCCTGGAGGCAAGGAAATTAGCTGAAACTTGTGGAAAGATTTCAAAGCCCAGCAATGAGGAGATTTAGAGAGTTTGAAATATTTCCAAAAGAAAGAATGAACTTAAGGCAATATTTCTAATTCCAGATTCTCACGTGGAGGGATAGGGAATTAATTATTGCATTAATTCCCTAGGGAGAGGTTTTAATTTGAGAAAGAAATCAAGAGGTGGGGCATGAGGGGGTTTCGGCCAAGCAAGAACCAAGGAGCAATTAATGTGGAAATTTAAGGCTCATTGATTTAGGAACTTTCAAAATCTGAATTTAATTTCAGTTTTGATTAAAATTGGGGGGAACTTACTTTGAAATTTGATTTCAAATTAAGAGGCCATTAATGCTTTAATTGGGGAATTAATGGAGGAAAACCCCATGGTGACTAGCGGCATGTAGAGAGAGAGGGAGGGGATTTGGGCAAGGTTTGGGGAGTTTCCAAAGAAGAAAAATGTATTAGGAATGTTATGACTAAATCCAAACTCTTTGAATTTAAATTTGAATCATGCATAACACTTTCCTAAATAAGAATTTCTAAATTTGGAAAGAATTGAAATTCAAAATTTGAATTTCAAATTTGAATCAAATCCTTTCTAATTTCTCGTAGGGTGAATTATGGAAAGTCATGAAGATATTGAGATTACCGTCATGGGGGAAAAAAATGGGGTTTCGGGTGAGGCTAGAATCCGGCGGCCAAACGAAGATGGGGAGGAGGAAGAAGATGACGATAACGACGAAGAGCAATAAGAAGGAACAAAGCAAATAAACAAAATATCAAAGATACAACCGCGAGCCCGGACACATCCTGCGGCTGACGGGTACTACGTTGCCCTTCTCCAAGGGACTTCACGCCACGAGCCCGGACCCATCCTGCGGCTGGTGGAAACTTCGACTCCCTCCCATAGGGATTTCACTAACGTTCTTCCCAAAGAACCCAAGTGCAAAACACAAAATTTTTTTTATTAATCATCCATCATCCAAATACAAGAGAAGAGACCTCTATATATAGGCCTCAAGAGAAATTAAAAGACACATTCGCCCCTTGGGCTTACATAAGACAAGAGGGTAAAAAGGGAAATTGCAAAACTAAATTAAAATACACTTAATAAACGAAAATAAAACAAAGTGATATCGGTCGTCGATCTTCAGCTCCTCCCGGATTAGAATGGACGGTTGGATGTCCGCATCACAAGAATCCCAAGAACTATTATTGTTGCAACTTCTTCCCATCCGCCTACCCTCCTTGATGGAAGGTTTCAATCTTGAAAAGGTTCACATGCCTTTCAATTCTTACTAAATCAAGCTACAATTCAATTAGTTAATAAAATCTTTATACGAGGAAATCACCTTTTAAAATATGCTTTAACAAAGAATATGTCGTCCACTATGATTGACTTAATTTAGAAGGCGTTGAAATACCTAAATGCATAATAGATCCTAACTCTCCCCTCTGTATTCCCTCTCTTTATAGAGAATACTCAAAAGGAGGAGAGTCGATCAAACAATTGATCAAGACATGTTGATTGTCTTCATCAATGATGAATAGAACACAACCAATGTTGGAATCTAACATTACAAACATGATCAGTACAACCATCGTTATTTCACATTCGCTTAGTTGCAACCTACACCACCCCAACATTGCCCGATCTCCATGATCCTAGCAACCATTCAAAACAAGAACTGCTTACATTAATTGCTCAACTTAAGCAAGGCAACAAGTGCAATAGAAAGTCCTATCTCCACCATGACAATCATATTAAGGACACTAATGAGCGTCGATCCCTTAAGGCTCTTATTGAGAAATTTATCAATAATGAGAGACATTTAAGAGTGTTCCTCACAAACCACCAACAACACTTGTAGTACATTGCCGATAATAACCATAATGCACCATCGATACGCCTAGACATAGCAGGGCCTGTATAGTTGGCCAATCCAATAACATCATTAGGGGGAGCTACACTTGAAGCTACCAGCCAAAGAAGCCTGTGCATCCTCAATTACCATAAGGTAAATATTGCTTTCTCACCCCCTCTTATTGTCACTTTTTTCAAATGAGTCATGTTTGCTCAAGAAAAATGGCGTGTAGTCATGAATTCTGCTTTACAGACATAGGATTTCATTTTCCTTAAGTCAGATGGTATTTGATTTGGGTCTTAAGACTACCATTGAAAGTTGCCCAAAGGTTTTATAAGTGGTTCTTACGGCTTTTATTAGAAGTAGCCCAAATAGCAAGTCTTATAACTTCCTTTGGAAGACGCTTGGCTATTTTGGTAGGTCTTACGGCTTCTGCATTTAAAAGTGATCTAAAAGCGAGACTTACAACCTAACCCTATAAGCTAAGCGGCCCGTGTGCTTTGTTTAGATAGGTCTTACGGCTTTCTTTAGAAGTTGTCTGAAGGCGGGTCTTACAACCTAACGCTATAAGCTAAGCAGCCCGATTTATTTTGGTTTTAAGGTAGGTCTTACGGCTTCATTTAGAATTTGCCTGAAGGTTCATTTAGATATGTCTTACGAATTTCATTGAAAGTTGTCTGTAGTTTTTGTTTGGGTTTTAGGGTTGTTGTACTTCACTTAGAAGTTTTTCTAACATGTGGGTTTTACTTCTTCACTTAGAAGTGGCTCATAGGTGGGTCTTACAACCTAGCCATATAGGCTAAGCTGTTCGATGGTTTTGTTTAGAAAAGTGGGTTCTACCGCTTCATTAAGAAGTGACCCATTTGTGGGTCTTACAAAGCCCTATAGGCTAAGCTTCCCATTTGATTTGGTATGGATAGATCTTACGACTTCCTTTAGAAGTTATCTATAGATGGATCTTACAACCTAACGTTATAGCAAGGCTGCCCGTTGTTTGGTTTGGATGGATCTTACGACTTCCCTTTGAAGTTGTATGTAGTTTCTATGTCTTAGAACAGACTTTGACAGTAGTTACTCAGTCTGCCCTTGTTTATTGCCTTCACACTAGTGTTTCTACTTTAGTGTTAGTGTTTTCTTCTTTTCAGAAATTTTTTTAAGTACCGTAGTCTTGCTACAGCACCCTGCTAGTTTTTTCTTGTATTGTAAGTTAGTTTAAATTACTTGTTCTGTATCTTTTCTGCACTGTAGTTTACAATACTGATTAGTTTTGTTTTTTGCTTGCAGCTACTTGGAGCTTTGCATCTGCAGAAACTTGCTCGGAGCATTGGAGAGCTTGCACAGGAGTTTTGGGGTTTGTTATTGTTTTGTTTGTTTGTAAAGTCTGAGTCTGTGTGGAGTTTGGAGGGTTTGTGTCTATATGGAACGGTGGTCAACACAATAGCCTAAAAAGTCTTTCCACGATCAAGGCCATCATCCATCACTAAAAAGTCATACACATCCTAATCGACATCAAAAGCTCAATCTCTGTAATATTTTTCCATCTTACCGAAAAGCTCAACCTTGGAGTCAAGTATTTTAGGACTCATGAAGAGCTTCAATCAGATTCTCCAACGAAAGATGGCTCACAAAGGGTGCAATCAACCTCAAAGTGATGCAGGACTACGTATGAATGCTATCAATTAATTAAGGAGTTGCACAACTCTTGATTAGAATAACAGTGAAATAACCATTAGCATTTTAAAACAATGAATAAAACAAGAAAGGGATCACACCCGCTTAGACTAAATCACATATCCAGAGATTTGAAAAACTTTCAAAGAACTTTAGTAAATCACTTGATGCCGAAATAGTAGTATCAATACAATCCCTAATCTAACAATGAAAATTAATAAGCATAAAGGTGCACTCAAACCCTACGTTTACTAAGCTTAGCATGAGCAGTAGGAGTCGTCCTTCGTGACTACAATCAAATGCAAGAGAGAGTTGGATTCAAGAATGGTATTGAAAGGGGAGAAGAGAACCTCTCATCAAGAAGCAGTGGAGATCCTCCTCTCGACGCCTTCAAAATGCTCGTCGATTGCTTCCACTAGGGTGTCCAGAATGCGCTCTAGGTAGTCTTCGACGGTGTGATCGATCCTTGTATTAACGTCAAAGAAGGTTGATTGAAGAATATCGGTGAAGCCGTCCTCGTCCCAGGTTAAGCCGTATTCAGTTTCGGGATCCGCCATTCATGGGAGCTAGGGAACATATCTCCTCTCGTCTTGCTAGTGTTCTTGGGTATTGCCAAAGAGAAAGAAGTTTCTCTTGCAAGTGGAGGAGGAGAGCCAAGAGATAATCTGAAATAAGTTTCAGATTTTGATGATGGGTGGAGAGTTAATGAGAGAGAGAGGGATTTCGGGTGGGGAGAGGGGAGGCCGGTGGCACTAAGGGGATGGGGAGGGATTTCTTTCCAAATTCTTGAATCAAGATTTGGAAAGTAAATATGAGGTGGAGTTTGAAATTCTCGGCCAAGGAGGGGAGCAATTATGGGTTTGAAATTATTTCCTATGTGGGGAGTTGGGATTAGGAAGTAATTTGAAAAGGATTTAATGAGGGAGGGCAAGGGGGGCCGGCGGCATGCATAGGCAAGGGGGCATTTAATGAGAGCAATTAAGGTCTCTTAATTTAGGTTTTGGATTTAGGAAAGATTTATTTTAAATCCAATTGAATTTGAATTTTGAATTAGATCCAAAATAAATACTTTACTAAAATAGATGAATTATTTTAGAAAGGATTTTGAATTCAAAACTCAAAGGAATTGAAATTCAAAATTATCCTAAATTAACTCACAACCCAATTAGGAAACTCAAGAGTGAAAAGGGGGCTTGGGTGAGGCCGGCGGTTAGGGGCCTAGGGCCGGCGGTATGGAAGGGAAAATTGCGGGTAGGGGCCGACAGCTAATGGGAGGGGAAAATTCGTGGAGTTAGGTTATGAGGAGGTGATGGTTTGGAGGAAGAAGAGGTGGGATGCAAGGTTGATCGATACTGGAGGTGGAAGGAAAACGACAAAGGATAAATACGAAAACCACGAACCTGGCCGTCTCCAAGGTTGGTGGGTGATCCGCTCTCCCTCTCCTAGGGATCTCTCCAAGACTCTCAAACACAAGAGTGGGAAAATTTTTCTCATAATCATTCATTAACTCAGAAAATAGAACAGTGGGCTATAAATAGCCTAATACAAGAGACTCAAGAAATAAAAGACTAAAATACCATCAGGGCTTACATACGACACTCCTTCACTTAGAAGGGTACAACGGGAAATAAAGGACATAAAATAAAACAAACAAACTACGCGACATGGAAATAAAACAATACATGACATAATCAGAAATACAATGAATCGATCATGGCCGTAGATCGGCGACCACGTCTCTGGTAAACCTTTCATGATCTGATGTCCCCATCACAAAGTCGGTCAATGAATATAAATTCATTATGAGGGCATCAACTCCATAATATTGACCTTCATATTGACCATCATCTTCTGCTTAGTCGAAAAAACTCTTTTTTTCTCACTTTCAACTTCGAAAGGGGCTTCTAACTCCATAATCCTCAACTTTGGTGTTGTTTGATCTTTTAAACACAACACTCAATTCTAGATTCCTCATGATGTCAACAACTTTGACACTTTCACTTGGTAGCCGACAAAATGGAAGAAGCTCTTGGCACATAGCTTGAATACATCAAAATGTGACATCCACCCAAATTCGACACAAATAAGTATTGGGTTTGCCAACCCTTCACCAAATTGTGCAGCTCTTCAATGTGGAACATTGTCGGATGTCAAGGAGTAAAGAGCCTGGGCCATCCATCTCCTTCATCTTAAATAGGTTCATAAACTTTAGCAACGACCAAAGGATTCTATTGTCAGTAAAAAAAATTTATAACTCCTTGAAAATTTTCCTCTAAACTTTCTCTTTGCTCGATAATGATAGGGAATCAACCTCTTATAAAGTGTAACTTCTTTACTCATAGTAAGAGCTCCTCCCCAAACTCCTACAACGGTCATATCATTTAAATAAACCACCCTAAAACTATGTTATTTCTGTTGTATTTTCCACTATGTTCTCCCCCCTTCATAAAGAAAAACAACCAAGATTGTCAACTTTCATATTCTAAACAAATATGCATTCATCATGTGTCCAAATTTGGATGCCCTTATATCATATACTTGATCTTAAATCAGCTAATCCAAATCCCCTTATCTTGTAAACATCTCCACTATTCTAAAATTTCGCTTGTATTAGAAGAGGTCTCACAAACCTAAACTATGTTAACAAATAGCATACATCAAGGCACTTTATTTTCAATATCCTTTGCTAATATCTCCATAACCAAGGGGTGCTGCAAGAAAAGGTAGAAGGCCAACAAATTACACTTACATTCAAGCCATCTTTTTTTCCAAAATGAGCTCAAATTCACCAAAGACATTACCAAAAGAAAAACTTGAAACTTGAAAATCTCATAGACAAATCTATATCAAATATGGCATAATATTTAAAATAACACTATATTTGAAACCATATCTAATACTCAGCAAAGCATGCAAGTCCTACCACTGATAATAAATAAATAGTGTAACCAACAGTGAAATGTTTTTCAACTGTTAACTTTAATATGCATATTTCTTGAACCTTAGCAGCCATTAGAAGTTGATCGCACCCCCAAAGGACAAAAATAGGTATGCTTCTCATCATTGTAACAAGCATAAAAATTTTTATTACAATTTATCCAACAATATTGAAGTACTTTCAATTAATTAGAATTTGTAAACAAATTCAGCAATAAAAAAATGCTATGATAGAGAAATGAGATGGCCATAAGATATGCTGCAGCAGTTTAGGGATTTTTTGCATGGTGGGTGGGAGTCTGAGGAAAGGGTAAATGGAAAAGCAGAATAAAGAGATGCTATAGTAAATTAGGAAATGCAGTCAAACAAAGATAAAACTTGGATGGATAAAATTAAAGAAAATCAGTTCATAGCTATTGCATAACGTTGTTAAGTGGGACGAAAAGACAATACCACAGAAATACTTAAAAAATTTTAAAACGTGCAAGTTCATTATTTATCTAAAGGAAGACGGGAAGGTTTGATAGCATTTTGCATATAAATTCTTCTAAACTTCTAAACGAGAAAAATTAGATATGATTGATTGGAAGAAGGTGCAGAGGAGATGAGGACCATATATACATAAGGCCATAAAAATGCAAAACATCTTTTTTTAAGATGATAGCAGGCCAAATAGAAACTATCAAAAGCCTGGAAGGGATCATACAATAGGTCAATGTTCCAGTTCTCCATCATTGTTTCCCCATGATCGCATCACAAATCCTGAATTTTTTTACCAAATTTGTTGTGACAGGAAAATTTGCTTTTAGATATCTAAGTTGATGTGACCATAAAATTTGTTATGTGAAATTGAATGAAACAAGAGGTGACTTGATCTAAATCAAACTTTAATAGCATGCTCACCACAGGTTAATGAAATCCACTCCACAATGTTAATGATGCTATGATAAGTATTTAGCCAAACAAAGTCATTTTTGATACAAAAGAGAAAATTTAAGAGAAATCAAATGTCAAACAAGACAGGACATCATCATCCGGAATTGGATACCTGTTTCATTACAACGGGGCAAAAAAAGAGGTGAAAACAAGTTTAGGGTCACTGTTTACCATTCTAAAACTTTCACAAATGTGAGCTCAAAAAGAGTGATAAGAGAATACAAAACCCAATATGTGAGCCATTGCTGATCATCTACATGAGATTTACTTTCTATTGCCTTTACTGAAGCATACCTGGTAAAAAATAATAAAAGTTTGCAGTTTATCAATTCAAGAAAAAACTACCGGAAAAGATAAGAAATCAATTAGTGTTAAAAACTTAAAATTATATAAGACACTTACAAAGGGTAAGCAAGTGTTACCAAAGGCCTGCACGTCAACAGGAAGAATTTTAAGTTAGGATCAAGAAATTAAAATTGAGTAATTAAAATATACAGTGAAAGCGCATAACACTAAAACTTTTCTTTTTCATTGTTTAGGTGGATTGGACGAGGAAGTGGCTCTTTTCATGAAGAACAATATATATATATATATATATAGGTGAAGAACATAGGGCTGTGAATAACTCAGTGAATCAAGCAACTAATGGGCCCACCGAAATAAATTCATAGAGTAAATTGATGATGGTTCAAGTGAATGCCATGTTATTAATCAAGCAGGTCTATTCACTTGATATAAATCATGCAAAAGGAAGAAATCTTAATGGATGGCAGGGATCTCTAAGAAATGTGGTGATTGGTAATGAACCTGCTAGGTGTTTAGTCTTAAGAGTTATTAGAATTATTTTATTATCATATTAATCTTATATTTATTTGGAATTTATACTACTGATTAGTGTAATGTATCCTCATAATGCAGGATATTCTCTGTTCTTTCGTTATTGCTCTATTCTCTTACTTTTATATATGCATATGTGACTATGTGTACTAGAATTGAAAATATTTAGATAATTAGTGTTTTATTTTTTCTATCATAATATCAAGGCCACCTCTTTAAGCCTTCATCTTTGTCTTTGTGTGAAAATCCCATGGAGGATAAAAAATCTCATAAGAATCCTATGAAGACCTTGCAAGGATCCAATGAAGATATCGTGAGGATCTTATCTCTTGTGACGATTTCATCACCTATGATCTTGACAAAAGTTAGCCCACATCAATTTCTTAGTCATTTTTTATTGTCTAGAGACTCTCATTATACTGTCGATTGACTCATATCGACAATTTTGAAAAGTTGTTGAACAGGTCTTAGCTTGGTCTCTCAATTCCTCTTGCACTACACAAATTTTCCATGATTCTTGTTGTAGCATCATGAGCTTGTGGGAGGGCATTAGAGTAATTAGAATTATTTTGTTACCACATTAATATTATCATATATGCTTAATATTTATTAGAATTGGTTATAGATGATATTCTCCCTTAATGTACCATTCTTGTTGCTGTATTCTCTTGCATTTATTAGGCATATTTGTATTAGCATTGAGATTATTCAAATAAAGATATAATATTCTATCTTTCTCTCATTTAACAGAAGTGACCTCAAATGTTATACATAGAAAGGCAGATAGATATTGGTTGAGGGCTTTACATAGTGTTTTAGATCTGCTCCTTTATTACATTTTTCCATAATTCTTGCATTTTTCATTAGCAGATTTCCTAATGATTTTTACTGAGTTGAAACCACTGTTTTTGTGAAGAGAGTCGAGTATTTGGTTTGGGAAGAAAAATTTCCGTTGCTCCATTGATTTGTACACTTGTTTAACTTTTAGTTAGTATATCAATTCATCTTTCATTCCCCAGATTAAGCTTGCAAATGAACGCTTATGCCAAGAACTTCAGATGTTACACAATACTACAGTCTATGGAGTTGAAGAGGTATCCACTTCAATAGATGTAATAAATGATGAAGCCATTGAACCAAGATAGAACTTAAGTTTTACATGGGCCATATTTTTCTTCTAAAAACAAAAATCTTCTCCAAATCACTAACCCTCTCTTACAGTGATTTAATGGTGCAAAGTCTAACCCCCTAGCCTTTCTCTTTGAAATGGTAACTACTCCAATAATTGACAAGCAGATAAATGAAATCAAATAAACTCATTTTAATCTTACATCACTCACCCTCTCTTATAGTGATTTCATGGTGTAAAACATAATCAGCTAGCTTTTCTACTTTTCAGATGGAAAATACTATTCCAAAAATCGACAGGTGGGTATATGTAACTTAATAACACATTTGAATCTTTGCAATGAACTTGAAACCTCCACACCCTCATTCTCACGTGTCATGTCAACAACTACATAGGTTATTTCCATAATAGTCATTGCATTGGTGTCTTTGTAAAAGCAAATCACTACTGTTAAGTTGAGCGGACTAATTTTTGAACTTATGAAGAAAATACTTTACACAGACTTATTTGTTCGTCAATCCTAGGTTTTCCCAAATTTAAGGGTTATTTCATCAAGGGTGTTAAAGTGATTTTACTATACTTTAAACAACACTAGTTGGTTATTTATAAATGGAGGGATGATGTCTTTATGTTGTATCAAAGGAAATATAATTGTAATTCTCTATAATTAAACTATAGCAAAATTTATAGTAGTGACAACAAGATGTAACCATGAATTGTGTTAAACTATATAAAAATCTTGCATGTTTTTGCATGTTTATCTTTCTTTTTAGGTTATCTTTATGTCACTCTTTGTGTTTGAATTATGTATTGTATGTTTCCCAATACCCATAATGCTGAACTCATGACTAGAATTCAAATCTAACAAGGAATAAAGTAAATATTGGCACAATTTTTGTGCTTGAAATGTTCTCTTCTCAATTATGTACACATCAATTATGTTTCAATGGACTCTTTACAAAAATAACTAGTTCATCTTAATTTTTGGTATTAGAGTAGCAATTAACTTCAATCTAATGAAGAATTAAATAACAAGTATGATATCAAGATGCCTGATGCCTCAAAAGAGCCCAAGGCAGGCACAAAGGACCAACATGCAAGGGATATAAGTGTAATAGTGACTTGTAGAAGCACTTTTGAGCATTCAAAGATGCATGAGATTGGATGAAGCAGAAAAGGGATGAGACTGATGAAAAAGCACCCTTCGAGATCCAACTATTTTGATGGGTGAAGTCTTAAGAAAACTCGTTGAAACCATCACAAGGTGTTTTTCTTAAGATTGAGTTTTCTTACTATATACTTCAAATCCCAAAAAAAAAAAAAGAAACACTTGTTGATTTTGGGATCTCGAAGGGTGCTTTTTCAAGAGAAACACTTGAATCACATCTTATTGGATTTATTCACCCAATAGAAAATGGAGATATGAATGTTGATAAAGAGGATCAAACTTCATTGCTCTAGTATTTATTGCATCCCTATAAAAGTACTTTTTGACATCATTTTTACATTAAAGATCCTATTAGCTAAGAGAAGGTCAAGTATTCTCTTCTATTTAGCATGAGATCCTAAGCTTGATGTTATGAGATGCTTATCAGGCTTAGGTATTGGTGGTCAGGGTAAATTTATTTAGAGTGGGTAAAAATCTAATAATGGTAGAAGCAATTCTCATATGAAGATACATGGAAACAATTTATTTTTATTGCATGAGACACATCAAGATATATTATTCAGCCCCTCCATGGAATAAGAAATATTGTTGAAATATCAAACATCTTTGAATATAAAAAAAAACTTCGATCAAGTCGGTAGTCACCCAACATTATTTTCTTGGTGTCCAATAAAGCAATCCAAATTTATAAAATAGCGTATACATATAACGAACGGGAAGCGAAAAGGGCTTTTCAAGACTGTAAGTGCATGAATTTCTAAAAGGAGTTAGAGGACTCTAATCTTTAAACAGATACCAACGAAACGCAAAAATCAAGGCATTGCTTCCTGTATGACTCAACCAATTTTGCAAGAAAACCCTAGAGAAATCCAATAACCGACTAATGGACAAAATATCCCAAACTTATAAAAGACAATTAAGAAACAACTAAAAGTAGGATTTGAAAGGCTTAAGCTTCAGAAATGGAGAACGAAACAAAATCCTAAAAGAACTTTCCAGACAAATATCTCTCAAAATCACAGAACATAAACTATAATAAAATTGCAAAATCTAGCTGCTAAATAGTCATGCATTTCTACGGAAAGAAACTAAACTGTCTGTGTTCAACTATGATTAACTAGAAATGCAACCACAAACAGGCGATAACAGCAAATCGAATATGTACAGCAGAAAAACTTTTAGGCTTTGCATACCCCGCAAGAACGTCGAAATTCTTCAGCAACACCTTGAAAAAGGATCCCGAACTCATTATAATCTGAGCTCTAATCTTAATCGATGGAGTTTGACTCTGATTCTCGAGAGCGAGAGAGAGCGATGGGAGGAGAGGAACAGAGACAGAGAGAGAGAAAGGTTGCGTAGGTAGTGCAGAGGCTTAGAGATGGAGTTGTTTCGAGAGGAAACAAAAAAAATTCGGTTCAGGATATGTTTTAAAATTATTAAATTATTTAAAAAATAATAATAATTTCAGATTATTTTGACATAATTTTTCTTCTTATTTTACAAAACTCCGCAAAAAATATAACATATCATCATTTAATTATATAAATTAATAAAAATAAACTATAACTTTATTTTAATTAGATTACTTTAAAAAAAATATTTTTTAAGTATAACGGTATATTTAATGTGATGAGAGCAATACCCTAACTCTGATTTGCTTTTTTAACTAATATTAGAGTATTTGTACATATCCGTTGGAACCTTATTGAGTTGGTTTATTTCTGGTGACCAGCTTTATCTTTTGGGTTGAAGTGATATTATCACTTTGGCTTTCCTCTTTTATTTATTTATTTATTTATTTTTTGTGAAAAAAATTGTATTTCAAGTCAAAATTAGGTTGACGGGTCAACTGACATATTTAATAAATGAGTTAAAATTTTGGTCTCAAACTTAATCAAATTATTAAACTTGTGAATCCGAATTCCAATTTTTTGGATCGGAGTCTGCTGGGATTGGCATTATTTTTGACACCCTAATTCAAAGAAAGAAATTGACTCGAGCAGAGTCATGACTCATCAACAACAGCAACAACATCAAGCCTTTATCCCACTACGTGAGGTCGGCTACACGAATCATTTTTCTCCATTGTGTCCTATTAAAGGTCAAATTCTCGTTTAAATCTAATAAAGAAAGGTCATTTCTAATATTTTCTAACCAAATCTTTTTAGGTCTGCTTCTACCTTTCTTAGCATAAGTTAAATCTAATACCTCTACTCTCCTAATCGGGTCATTGGAAGGCCGCTGTTTTATGTGACCAAACCATCTAAAGCGACTCTCTCTAATTCTATTTTCTACTGGAGCTACTCCAACCTTTTCACATGCTCATTTCGTATCCTATCTCTAATGGTAAAGCCATTCATCCACCTGAGCATCCTCATCTCTGCCACACTTAACTTAGTATTATGCTTCTCTTTTAATGACCATCATTCAGCACCATAAAACATTACAGACTCACTATCATCTTATAGTATTTTCTTAGAGTCATGACTCATGAGTAAAAAAAAAGTAGAGTTATGAGTACTCAGCCTGTGAACAGTACAATATTAGCATTTTACTCCAAAAATAGTAAGAATCAGAGAGAAATAATTATCAGCAGAAACATTGTGGTGTCTTAATTTTTTTTTTTAATAAAAAAGAAGGTATCATCACCTAACGTAGAGCTGGCGGTGATTATAGTTCCCAGAAGATGAAAAAAAATAGCACTTTCCAACCAAATTGTTTAATCATAACCTTTTTAAACTAATATAAACATATGGGTTATTTGGTTGATAAAAAAAGATAGCATAAAATATATAATATAATTGAAATTATTTCGATGAGTCTAAAGGAAATGTAATTTTTTTATGTTTAAAATAAAGTAAAATAAATCTGATGTAAAAGTTTAAATATAATGATGATCAATGCATGGCTTGGGAGTGGTGGCTGGGAACCACACTCACTGGAGGTAGAGGCAATAAGTGGTAGTGTGCAACGGTGGTAGTTGGCAGCATTGGATGGTGACGACTGACAATGATTATGGCTAGAGAGGGTTGATGAGGGTCGACGATGGACAATAAGGCTTGGTGGAGGCACGCAATCAACAAGTAGTTGCAATTGGTGGCGGCCTTTGGGCACTCACAACTGGCAGTGGCAATAGTGGGTGTTGGCGGCCACCACCACCTAGGAAACTAGCAATTGGAGCCTTGGAAGTGCATGGCGATGGCAAGTTGGCAACGGCGGCTGACAATGATAATAAAAAATTTATAATGCATATAGAAATCCCCTAATCTAACAAATTTCAAATATATCAAAATTACGCCAGACGGTGCATTTCGCATTTAAAATGTACTAAAATTTTACTACTCGTTTCTCTTACTTCAAATCAAACATCAATATTTTAAAAATTCTTATATATGAAATAGTTTACATCCACTTTACTTCAAAACAAATAACCATATATGTTTTAAGACAAGCAGTACAACTATAAGACTAAAAAATAGTACTGAATGAAAACAATAAGATTTTTTTATAAATTTCTAGAGTTTATTGCATTAGATGAGCAAAATATGTGGCACTAGCTAGTAGTTGATCCCATTGTAGCCTCATAATGACAAAATATATTATGTATGCTATACATGATATATAAGTAATCATGAATATGAATCCTACAAAGTGATTAACCAACTAAACAATATAGAATATGAAGGTTAAAATATGGGATAACATCATATTATTTATCATGTGCATGACATATTACTAATCTTTATGTAATATTTTATAAAGAGTATCTTCAACTTT
Organism: Dendrobium catenatum; assembly: GCF_001605985.2. Taxonomy (NCBI): domain Eukaryota; kingdom Viridiplantae; phylum Streptophyta; class Magnoliopsida; order Asparagales; family Orchidaceae; genus Dendrobium; species Dendrobium catenatum. The sequence continues at coordinate 3,355,549 of NW_021319518.1, read as the reverse complement.
ATAAGGTGAGTTCTTACTTAAATTTGCTGGGATGTTATTATCTGAGTTTTAGTATTATTGTATCAATTGGCGTCGGGCTCTTACATGCTTATACAGAGACCCAAATGACTATCCAACCCTATTGATGATGTCATATATGCGACAACCAACTTTACAACTCAAAATTAATCACCCACATTTGGCTCGAACATAGCTCTATTTGTCTAAAATATGTAGATTGAAGGGGAGTGGTTGAATGTCCAACGTGTTGATGTTAGGGGTGTAAATTCGGATCAACCCGTCGGGTTCGGGTCGAACCCGATCCGACCCGGATCTAAACGGGTCAACCTGAACCCGACCCGTTTTTGCAAACGGGTCGGACATTTCAACCCGGACCCGACCTGGCCGGGTTGCCGGGTTGACGGGTTGACCCGACACGACCCGCGACCCGGCAGTGGCGACTGGGCGAGCTGGCGAGGGTTCGGGTCGTTCGGCAGCGCAGGTTCGGCCGTGACTCGCGAGGGTTCGGCCGAGACTCGCGATGGTTCGGCCCTCGGCAGCGTGCGGGGAAGGCGGGGCACGAGGCATCGCTCGGGAAGGCGGCCTGGCAGGGCACGCGGGGCAA